>NW_012267316.1:1259037-1270501 GCF_000151885.1 Dipodomys ordii
TCAGTAGATGAATGGATCAAGAAAATGTGGTATATATACACAATGGAATTCTATGCCTCCATCAGAAAGAATGACATTGCCCCATTTGTTAGGAAATGAGTACATTTCTTATCAAGCATTGTTGCCTCCTCCTTTGTTTCCCCTTCATATCCCTTCCCATCTTTTCTATGCTATGTACTATATTCGTAGCTCATGACAGGGTTGATAATCTCTTCTCATGTCTTGTGGTACTTGTTTCTTCCTTGTTTCTCTCACTTTTTGGATGAATAGTTCAAGACAGCTGATGGAAGATTTTAACTGCAGTAGTTGTTTGCAATTTGTTAGATTACTAAATTATGAGGCAGGGACTCTTCTTTTCTCCTGATCAGTATCTAGTAAAGTGTCATCTCATCTGTTGGTGGAAACAGCAAAATGTGTATCAGTGATGTAATGCAATTAGGGGGCAATTTCCCACCCTGATCCATTCTGTGCTTAAAGCAGCATCTTCCCAGTGAATCTATAAGTACGTGGCTATCATAACCAAGGGTCAGAACCAAGGAAGGATGCTTGAGACTTGTAGGGTTTCACAGGCATACTAGAGGACAGTAGTTTTCAGAATGAGGGAGGAGGTACACAGGTTCATGCATGTGTTACCCACTGATTTCTGATTTTCCACAACCCTGGACAGCATCGAATTCTTTTTTTTAATTTTAATTTTTATTGTGAAAATACTGTACAGAGGGGTTACAATTACATGGGCAAGATAATAAGTACATTTCTTATCAAGCATTGTAGCCTCCTCCTTTGTTTCCCCTTCCCATCCCTTCCCATCCTCCCCCCCCCCAATCCTCCCCAGCATCGAATTCTTTAGATTTTTTCCCCGCCTGGAAATTCAACTCTGAAGAAATGTTGTTTTTGTTTGTCCAATTACTAAAGGATGCCTAGACAGCAGATGATGTAGATCCTCTATGGATGAGGAGAGAAAGAGTTGGTTATTAAAAGGGACAGAAAGAATCTTGGGATTCATGGTACTTCTGAATCAGGAAAAGCTTATGAAAAGATTTCTTACTGAAGAGATGCTAGTAAAAAAGGAAAACTTGAGGAGGTTTTCTGTAAAGTTATGGTACTAAGAATTGGAGTTATGAGGGTTAAATATGGGTCTTCAGCAAAACTGTGGGACAAATGAATGGAGAAACATAAGAAAAAGCCTGTCTCCATAAGTCAGGTCCCATTGAGGACTTTTTTCCTCTCAAATAAAAGTAAATAAGCAAAACCAATAATTATAGTCAGCAGATCCATATTCATATAAGGATTATTATTATACATTCTTCTGAAGTAGCTGTGTCTTGGAGAGAGAGTTTGTACCGAATAAAATATGAAATCAGCACAAGCTAAACACATGAATTCCACATATTTACTCTAAAATGTGCAAGGATATTCTAGTATTTAATAATTGTCTTTCTGCCAGCAGCCTTTTATGTGAGGTGATATTACCTGAGATTAAGCAGAGCAAATGAGGTCATTTTAAGGCCAATAATGATGAATTGAGGTAAATGAAGTAACTAATAATAATATTTACTCAAACTTAAATGTGGTATTTTCAGTATGGTGGCAAACATTTATATTTTCTTGGAGGGTAACATTGCATCAAGGTAAAATAAGCTAATTTGGGGGGGAGTATAGTCGTGGAGATGGGAGTGAAGGGATAGTAGGGGAAAAACAAAGGAGAGCCAAGAATGCTTGATAAGAAATGTACTCATTACCTTGCTCATGCAACTGTAACCCCTCCTCTGTACAGTATTCTCACCAGAAAATGTATTAAAATAAATAAATAAGCTAACTTGCTTTCTTTGCTTGATATTTGAAAAGGGATAGAGAAATTTTGATTCTTTTTCTCAATGATGTGGATATATAATAGAATAATAGCAAAAAACCATAAATGTTTATAAATGCTAAATTTATCTGTTTGGTCAGACTGAAATGAATGACTTCATGGCCTTGCCTTCTCTAGAAAGGATTTTTCTCATATTATCTTCTGCCTTCTTGTAATTTTTTAAGGGAAAAGAGATCAGTTTGTGATATAAAAATACAACAGCAATTTGGCTTCTTCGTGATAAGCAGGGAAAATGTCCTCTTGCCATTGACAATGGCTAGACAATTGTTGCTAGGACCTCCCATGAAGGTCTTGATCTTTTTTTCCCCCTCTCATTCTTCATTTTGTTTTTACCTTACTCTTAATTTCCCTGTCTGGCACATTTCTTTCTGTTACTTCTGTGTTTTCTCTCCTAAGTAACTAAAGCTTGTAAGGGGCATCCATGAGTATCATAGGTTCTCATCTGCAGTGTGACCCATGCCATCAGTACAAAGCATTAACTGAACCTCTCTCAGGGCAACAGCCTACAGCTTGCTGCTGCAAGGATGGCTAAGTGTATACAACAAATCCATACTGGTATGTTCAGAAAGACATGACCTAGCTTAGGAAAAAAGTGCAGTAATGATTCTCCTTATTTTACGCTTTCTTGAAGGAGGAAGCCGCTAGGCCCTGAATTAGATTTCAATTGGATGTAACAATTTCTCAAAATAGAAATAGAAATTGCCCTTTTTGCCTTGCTTTCTTAGCAAAGATGTAGAATGTGGTCAACATGCCTTTATAACGGTTTCCATGACTACAGTGATTACCTCTCTCTCTCTCTTTTTCTTGTTCACTATGACTTCAGAATTATTCTTTGTTGTACTAGGTTCTATTTCCCTACCAGATCATATGTTCAGATGCTTGGTTGAGAGAATTAGTTGAGTATATTGGTGACCCTGAGCTGAGCTTACAGTGGGTGATGCATGCTATATTTTACAGAATCTCCACACCTGGAGCAGGAGATTGCTGAACCAAGATGACTAATGCAAAAATGATGAAACACTGTAAAGGAAATGCTCAATGTAGGTAATTTATTAGACCCAAGGAAACAAACAGTGCACACATTAGAAGATGCTGACATGGGAAAATAGCTTTGTCAAGTTAGCAAGTCCTTATTTCATTTTGATTTCTGTGCATGTCTTTATTTAGAGTTGCTGTTCTTGATTTTTCTTTTACATGTAGAGAGAAGAGCCAGCTGAAAGCCCTTCCCTGTCTAATTTATGAGGACTGGTTGGTAAGCAATCGCATTTTGCTTTGGAAAGAATAACATGGTAGCCATTGTTCATGAGAACAGAGAGCTTTGTGTTCTGGTTGGGGAAGACAGTGAAAAGAAGAAATCTCCATGAATCTTTTCCAGGTCAATTCACCTTTTAGGCTTCCTTCCATCTACCTGTGACCTGACAATAAGTTGAGGCATCACACTCAACTGAAAAGAATACAGAATTTTTATACCAAAAACTTCAATGTAAACTAGGTGCCAGTGGCTCATGCTTATAATCCCAGCTGGTCAAGAGGTAGAGATAGGAAGAACTGCCGTTTGAGGCCAATCCAGGAAAAAAGTTGGCAAGATTCCATTTCAACCAATAGATGGATGTGTTGACACCCATTGACATGAGAGAGTGAGATCCAGAGTATAATGATTCCAAGCCAGCCTGGGCATAAAAAGTTCACAAGACACTATCTCAAGAAAAAGCTGGGTGTGATGTCATGTATTGGTCATCACACCAAAGGAGGAAAGCATAAATAGGAGGATCATGGCCCAGGCTAGACCTGACAAAAAGTCAGGTCCTATCTCAAACATAACCAAAGCAAAAAGGGATGGATATATGATTCAAGTAATACATTGCCTGCTTAGGAAGTTCAAAGCCATTAGTTAATCCTCAATACCACCAAAAATTAAAATAAAAAAACACCCCAACCTCCCAAACAGTGCCATATAGTCCCTGAATAATGGCTATTTCCCCCAGAGTTCCTAGATGTGATGAGGTGACTAATTCCTTTTCAGATTTTTAAAAAAATTATCTTTAAGTAGTTGTACCAAGGGCTTTCTAACACAACTCATCAATTTATGAGTATAATGCATCTTGATAAATGTCTAGGTGACTAATTCTGACTAATGGAATATACCTGTAATTCTGGAAAAGCTCTCTAAAGCAAAGAGCATACTATCTTGATCCTTGACTCCAATACAGATCTGAGAGCTGTGTGAACAGTGATTTTATGACATGAAAAGGAAGTTACTGTTTGGGGCATTGAGAAATATAAAGGTACTGGCCTTTTTGGAGTGTCACATCCTGGAACAAGTACTTGTGACTTTGGTTAATATGAGAGGAAACAGGCTTTG
Organism: Dipodomys ordii; assembly: GCF_000151885.1. Lineage (NCBI taxonomy): Eukaryota > Metazoa > Chordata > Mammalia > Rodentia > Heteromyidae > Dipodomys > Dipodomys ordii. The sequence continues at coordinate 1,263,273 of NW_012267316.1, forward strand.
ACTTAATCTTACACCCCTGTCATATTGCTTTCTGCTATTTTGTTTTCCCGACACTTGTATCTGTACCTATTGCTAAGAAAGATGGATAGCCAGGGTCCAATCCTGGCACCCTGTAGTAAGCCACACTGGGATACAGAACTAGTTCTTTCAGGAGGCAGTACTCCATTGGAACAGTTTAAACAAGGTAGTGGCAAGATCATATGTTTACTAAGGATTTCTGCACATGTCTCTGGAGGATAGATTCAGGGTAGGCAGGAGCAGGAAGGTCTGAAAACAGCAATTACTTCTTGCTGACTCAGTTCATAAGAGAAGACCACAAACAGGAGGAAGGCAGAACATTCTAATGGAGGCCAGCAATGCCCTGGCCAGTGAGTCAATGCCCCTCATTCAGGCCCTCCTGGGTGGGGGAGGTGTCTAAAAACACAGGTATGGTTTTTACCACAGTCTGAACACACACATGGTACTTTGCCTAGAGAGTACAAAATAGTCTGCAATGAAGATGCAATCTCCTCACCTGTACTTACAAAAAACCCAATTCTATGGAGATGGAAAGTGATCAACTATGAAAGTGCCCAAATGGAGTGAGGATTTAATTCTGAGAACTAAGGAATGTTTTTCATTGATGTATTACTAGAAAGTGAAGCCAGGTACATTTCAGGTTGAATATAGACAGAAAACAGAACAAAGGTGAAAGTATGAGTTAATATTGCCCAAAAGGCCACTTTCTGGATCTTTTCTGGTCTTCAGAATCAGAGTGGCAATGGAAAATTGAATGCCATTTTCATTCCCTCTTCTGGGTTTCCCTACTCAGAGATGTTTATATGTTGTTACTATGGGTTGAATGTGTCCCTCAAGGGTTTACCTGTGGGGATCTTGGTCCTCAGGATGATGATATGGAGAGGTGAAGGGAAATGCAAGAGGTAGGGCCTGCTAGGAGGTTGCTAGACTGGCCCCTCCCTCTCCTGTGAGTCCATGTGGTCTGGCCCTTTCACAAGCATTCCTGCCATTTTGGTGCTATCAGTACTAGGAAATGTAGATAAACCCCACCCTTATGTGCCTTAGATTTTCATCCTTTCAAACCATGAGTTAAATAAATCTTTTCTTTCTAAATATCCCACCTTAGGTATTTCCTTCTAGTAAAAAAAATGGGCTAGCACAGTTGGCATACTTAAAAACCCAACAATACTAGTAGAGCACCTTTGACAAAGCCAAGTCTGAAATACACCAATTACATTATTCAAAGCATAATGCTAAGCCATTTTTATAGATGCACAATGTATTTCAGCTTTTTATTAACACTAATTGCTCTCCTAATCACCTGCAGTTTGATTTTATTTGTGAATACCTCCTTCAATCAGCTTGTTCCTACAAATAAATGCCCTCAGATTTCCTTCTCAAAAGATATGGTATTGCAACAAAACAAACAACAGCTCAAAGCTTCTCCAATTTGGTCACAGTAGGCAGCACAATTACAATCACCATTGTCTCCATACAAAGCTTTAAAAAGGTCTTTTTGTAACAGCTTTTGAAAATAAAATGGTGGCTAATGGTTCCTTGAGAAGTGGCTAAGAGGTCATCACTATTGGTATAGACTTATTGCTGCTTGAGCAATGTCACAGGATTTTGGAAATGTCATAGGACTTAGAAAAGGATTTTTATATGGAGAACATCAAAGTAGCACATTGTAGACGATCTAACATTGTTTTGGATTGATATATGTTATTGTCTTAACCCTGGGGGACCTTGAAGGTGGGGTGTTCCCTGTGGAATTACTCTCATCAGATTTCCAGAACAAGCAGTCAGCAAATAGAACATGGTCACCTTGATCAGTCATGGTCAATAACTGGTCCTTCCAGAAGCACTGTGGATAGGGGGACACTTTATCTTTTGGAAATACAATGAATATCATCAGAATTTCACAGAGAAGGGCTAAACCTATCGGTATCTACCTGAAACAATAGAGAAAAACTTGCAAGCCATGCATTAATCTAGTAGAAACAAGAAACAATGGTAAAAACAAAGCTGTTTACTGAGATATAGGTAGCCATGAGACAAGATGGAAAAATCCAGAAAATAATATCAAAACAATGCAATAAAGAAACTTGGGAAGAAGCAGTGAAGATAGCATCTGATGAAAACTGAGTTATTTTTTATTTTTTGGCTTGTCTCTCTTAATGAACTGATGAGTCCTGAATGTGTTCTGGTGTATTCTACACACACACACACACACACACACACACACACACACACACACACACCAGGATCAAACTTCCTTGTTAAAATGCAGTTAGTTAAAATATCATGTTAACAATACCAGTGCTAAGGCCTGTAGTGAGGTAGTTTTGTGGTAGTTATTCAGCTGACACCTGCTTTTGGGAGTTTTCTTATACCCACAGTATCTTCTGAGAACATTCTGGCTGAGACTGTTAAAGGCAGTTACCACATTTTCTGAGTGGATTGAGCAAGATTCATAAACCAAATGCAGAGTTATACACGAAGAACCTTTACTGACCTCCTCTGATGCTAACTCTGGGAGACTTAAATGGAAATATCCCTGGGTCCTGATGAGCCCATGTGAGGTCAAGTGGAAGTATCTACACTAGCATCGCAGCAAGTCAGAGCCACTTGCTTTTGAAATTACATGGCAGCAGGGACCAAAGGCCCAGCAGAGAGAGTATTAAAATAGAAGAGGAATGAACACAGAATTCATGCAGCTTCAGGGAAAGAAACAGAGACAATATGTCCAATAATCTTCCAAGTTTAGTTAGGACAGCTTCCTCACCCAGAATGGCTGAGATCTTGTCATAATTTTGTGACTGATTCATAGTAGGTCCACAAAAGCCTGAAGTCAAGGAGATCCTTCTTTGTCTAAGTGATTCCAAGCTTACTAGAACCACCACCAATGTTGTCTGTGTCCAAATGGGGCCAAATGTGAGTTTCAGCAGTAGACTTTGGCTAAGAGGTCTTCCAATGGCTTTAGGACAGCTTAAGTGTTCATTGGCTCTGACAAATCATGTACAATCATTCAGAGTGTACATTGACTGTCTCTGAAGTCTCATCAGTGCTCACCTTTGGGAGAGGCTGTCAGTACCAGAGGAGGCAAGGAGAAGGGCAAAGTATGTAAGAAGCTATTTTCAGCATCATTTTTGTTGTTGTTGGTGGTGGTTGTGAGGCTTGAATTCAGGGCCTACGCACTGTCCTTGAGCCTGTTGGTGTTCAAGGCTAGCACTCTATCATGTGAGAAATTTTAATATTGTACTCTCACCTTTCTAGCATCCACATTTTCTCATTCCCATAATCCCTCTGTCCCTGCTGTCTGCTAGCTCTCGCTGTAGCTCCTTCTGTTTGCTGGTTACTCCACTCACTTTTCCATCTTCTTTAGTCCTGTCAGCTGACATCACAGGGAGGGTCAAGCTTTCTTCTGTTAGCACCCCTCAGCTTCTTGCCCTGTGATGTTCGTGCCTCACCCTCTCTGGAAAATATAAACCAGACTGATGCTACTGTCTTTTTAATCCTTTAACTTAGAGGCTACAGAGTGTGATTGGTGCCATGATAAATTCTCAGTGTCCACTCTCACCTCTATTCCCAAAAGTGATTAGGAAAAATGTTATGGCTCTTCCAATTCTATCCTAGCTGTTCTCAGCTCTTGAATCCATTCATTATTTCCTCATCTGTGAAGAACTGGTAGGAAAGGAATGGCAAGAAATATTATGTTCATGAACCCATGTTGATCCCTGTGCCTTTAGTAATCAGCATCTAATAAACATTTCTGAGCACAAGTTACATACCAGGTATATATACCACTGTAAATGAAATATATAAGCTTATATTCAATTTCCAAACAGTGCTATATGGTAGTGCTATACTGCTTCCCCTTTACTCATAGAATTTTTTTCAAGGCCTACAAATGCCTGAAATTTTAGTACTAAAATTTGTGCATGATATGTTCTGTCCTATGTATACCTATCCATATATAAATTTAAAACTTATGAATTATAGACAACAAGTGATTAACACAATAAATTATTATTGATATTAGCAAATTTGGCATATGGTGTTTTTCTTCCCTTATTAGCTCAAGAACGCTTACCTTTTCACGTAAAGGAATTAATTCATAGTGTTCTCGTTGATATAAAAGAATTGTTAATGTCACCATTCATGTATTAAAATGCATAAATTAAGAGTTACTGAAACACATGTACTATGGTCTCTTGAAGGTTAATCTGATCATTTCAATGGCTACCAAGTGACTGATGTAGAGCATACAACATAGTGTAGATATACTGGAAGAAGAATCGTTTCCATCTTGGATGGGGCAGAGCAGAAGTACCAAGAGAATTAATCTGATTAGACAGCAAGCCATTTAAAAATTGTTAATTATTTTGCCAATTTTCCACTTAGTATTTTCAGGCCACAATTGGCTGAAAGTAACTAAAACTGGGAAAAATGAAACTGTGGGTAAGGGTGACTATTGATTTCTCTGGATTAGGAAACTGATTTTTTTAAAAAGAAATTCAGTGATTCATCTGAGATGATATAATTAGCAAATTGTGAATGCAGCACACTCTTAATTACAATACCAAAATGACTGTTCTTGTCTCCTCTAATACCCCTTCACACAGTCTTCCATAAGGTTGACAGTATGATTTATGTGATCAGATTCTTTCATTCTTTCCAAACTCTATGCTCTATGACATATTCTACAACTTTCAATCTAATCCAAACCAAGGAGTTTTGTGGTATGGCATCTCTCCTCCCATCAGCCTTGTCTGTCTCGTTACTTCTCTTACTCTACCACTGCTCGACTCCACCCCCACCCAGATGCCCTATTCTCCAATGCTTCTGTGTTTTCATGCTTCTAAAATACTACCATTCTCTAAGTAAATTCTTATCCTTTCTTCAGAAGTAAGTATAAATATAGCCTCCTCTTAAAATATTCCCTGGCTGAAAGATGGAAATGATAGGTCTTATCCAATCTACAATCTAGTTGAAAAAAATAAATCATACGAATGCAAACTGAATAATAGAAGCCCGAATCGAATCAGGCACTAGATTGTGTCATACATGTTGCATATGTAATATATCAAGCCACAAGCGTTAGGGGGAAAAAGTCTGGAAGAGGCAAACGCTGAGGAGGACTAATATATCTCAATGTAGCAAGTTTAGATAGATCCTAGAAGCACACTAATCCATGATGAGGTTTTTACGTTAGCCTATGATCCTTGCTCTGTATTTTGCTCAGATCAAAACAATTCATCTTTTCTCTGGACTTTTCACTGCTTCCATTTCTATCTGCTGTGACCGTGTGCTGTGCTTGTGGGTGTGAGCCAGGTTATACAAGAGTGTCTGCCAGTTCCTTTCACTGTCTAGCCCCAGATATTAAAAAAAAAGTATTATCCTTTGAAAGGGAGCTACACTAAGTAGATAGCTACACTTACCATACATTTAATGTTGGAATGTCATCTACCTCAGCAAAGGGTGACTTGTGAATGGCATGCCATGGAGGAAATTCCTCATAGGTCTTAAAAATATGCTTATACATCTGTGTTTAATTATAATTTATTTAAATTGTGATACTGAAGAATGAAGTCAGAGCTTTGTGTTTGCTTATATGGGTGCTCTACCACTCGAGCCACACCTCCAGTTATGCCTTTTTATCCTCCAGAACACATTCCCCCAGCTTGAATACCAGAAAGGTTATTGAGAATTTATGGTAACATATTAATGGTTTTATTACTTATCTACTTTTTATCTACTTTATTACTTATCTACTTTTATTCTAGTTTCATTATATATTCCTTAGTGCTTCACCTTATCTTTTTCCCTGGTATACATCATACACTTATGGATGTGTATGTGTATGTTTGTATAAATGATTGTGTGAAACACTCATCTATTTATGGAAATAAATTGTAGCCAAGTTGGCAAATCTCTCCAGATAACCCTGGATTGTGGAATATGTAAATATTTTGTTAATATTTGTCATTCTGTCTCTGGATGCCACTGATTGACTGTTAGCAGTGGTTACAGTCAATGGTTCTTAAAGTTGAGTGTGCATCAGAGTCAGCTGGAGAGTCTATTAAGACCCAGATTCAAAGATCCACCCTCCCAACATCTAGGGTGGTTTCCAAGAATTTGCAACTAAAGAATTCCCTGGGACATGGGGGAGCTCTATGTAGAGTCTTCTGAGGAACATCCATACTGCTTTCCAAAGTGGTTGAACAAGTTTACACTCTCACCAACAATGCAGTAGGGTTCCCTTCTGGCCACATCCCCTCCAGCATCTGTTGTTAGAGTTCTTGCTTATAGCCATTCTAACTAGGGCGAGGTAGAATCTCAATGTTGTCAAAGTATAACCCCCTGTTTTCACTGTATTTAATGTTGGGGCCCTGTGTCTTGTATATATCTTTCTCTAATTTGGGGAGGGGAAGGGAAAAAACAAAATGCTTAAATAGGGATACAGGTTAACTCATTGTAACAATGAGATGTACAAGACACTATGTTGAAAACGAACTTTACAATTTTGCCCATCAGTACCTTTTCAAAAGAGCTCCAGGGGACTAGCACAACAGGAACTATCTCCAACAAGAGAAGCTAAAGTCTTTTGGGCTTTGACAAAGTATCTACTGCTAAGGCAATTTTTTTAAAACCCAAGGGTAGGAGAATCACAAGTTTTGAGTTTTGTATTGTAAAATGAGATCTTGTTTCAAAACACAGGAAAGAGAGGGAGGGAGAACATTACTACTTTTTATTTGATAAAATGAAAAGAACACATTTAATTTTGTTATGCCTTTTTAGAGGTTTTAAAAATTAATCAATATTGTTATTACTCTCGTTTTTTTTCCCCATGCTGGGGATCTAATTTAGCACTCAGGCATAGCACTGTACTACTGGGCTATATTCCCAGCTCACTAGTATCATTTAGTTATTATATATTTTTTATTTAAAAATTTTATTTGCAATAACTAGTATATGTCTGAGACAAGCAGAAATGGTCAGATAATTGATGTTAGGCAAAATGAACCCAAAGATAAGGACTCAAATGGTTTTTCTTTCTTGCTATTGTTTCTTTATAAGATGATTTCTTTGTTGCTTTGTATGTCCCACCCCTACGGTATAACCCCTGTTTTTACTGTATTTGATGTTGGTATAATTTGTGGAGGGGAAGGGAAAAAACAAATTGTTTAAATAGGGATACAGGTGGACCCATTGCAACAATGAGATGTATA
>NW_012267316.1:1270551-1271673 GCF_000151885.1 Dipodomys ordii
AATGAGTACATTTCTTTCTTTCTTTCTTTTTTTTGTTGGTTGTGGGGCCTGAACTCTGGGCCTGGGCACTGTCCCTCAGCTCTTCAGCTCAAGACTAACGCTCTACCACTTGAGCCACAGCACCACTTCTGGCTTTTTCTGCTTATGTGGTGCTGAGGAATCGAATCCAGGGCCTCACACATGCAAGGTAAGTGCTCTACCATTGAGCCACCTTCCCAACCCTATTTCTTTTTTTTTCTTTTTTTGTTGATTTCTTTATTATTTTCATCCTTATATCTTTTATTTTTTCTGCCATATGACTTCTTTTATTTTTTATTGTGAAAATACCATACAGAGGGGTTACGATTACATGGGCAAGATAATGAGTACATTTCTTATCAAGCATTATTGGCTCCTCCTTTGTTTCCCCATACTATCCCCTCTCATCTCCTATCCTCTCATCTCTACCCCCTGCGCCAAAGTTGTAAAGTTTGTTTTTCGACATAATGTCTTGTACATCTCATTGTTGTAATGGGTCCATCTGTATCCCTATTTAAACAATTTGTTTTTTCCCTTACCCTCCACAAATTATACCAACATCAAATACAGTGAAAACAGGAGTTATAACGTGAGGGAGGGGCATACAAATCAACAAAGAAATATCTTATAAATACGATACAATGGACAAGGGTCTCATATCTAAAATATACCTGGAACTCAAAAAATTAAATCCTCCAACGACAAATCCTCAAAGAAACAATTGCCAATAAATAAGTGGGCTAAAGACTTTCAGAGAAACTTCTCTGAAGAGGAAAGAAGAACAGCCAATAGACACATGAAGAAATGCTCAATCTCCCTAGCCATAAAAGAAATGCAAATCAAAACAACATTGAGATACCACCTCACCCCAGTTAGAATGGCTATACTGAAGAATTCTAATAACAACAGATGGTGGAGGGATGTGGACAGAAGGGAACCCTACTGCATTGTTGGTGGGAGTATAAACTTGTTCAACCACTTTGGAAAGTAGTATGGAGGCTCCTCAAAAGATTCCACATAGAGATCCCATATGACCCAGCAATCTGACTTTTGGACATTTACCCAAAAGGTCACAAACAAAACCATACTAAAGCTACCAGCACA
>NW_012267316.1:1273510-1278829 GCF_000151885.1 Dipodomys ordii
TGATGTTGGTATAATTTGTGGAGGGGAAGGGAAAAAACAAATTGTTTAAATAGGGATACAGGTGGACCCATTGCAACAATGAGATGTATAAGACAGTTGTGTTGAAAAATGAACTTTACAACTTTGGCGGGGGGTGGGGGGTGGGGAGTGGGAGTGGGGGTGGGGATGGGAGGGCAGGGATGGTAAGGGGAAACAAAGGAGGAGGCAACAATGCTTATAAGAAGGGTACTCATTACCTTGCTCATGTAATTGTAAACATTCTGTATGGTATTTTCACAATAAAAAATTAATTAAAAAATTTATTGTAAACTCTCACTTTCCTCCCCCGCAAGCTGTATAGTTCCTTTCTAACATAGTATCCAGTGGGTTTCATGACTGAATTGTTTCACCCTTTGTCCCACCATTTATGTGCTTCCCCTTCTCCTGCTCAAATCAGATAAACTTATGTTCAAGATAAAGTGTACAGAAATCAAAACCAGTGATAGAAGGGAATAAATCAAAGGAAAGAAGAAGAGAAAAATGAAGAACCAGAAACAGGATAATAAAAATCCTCTTCCATTTCTTGGTGTTCATTTCAATAAGCATCATTTTATATGATCTTATGCACATAGTTATTGAGCCCTTGTGATCCTCTTCTAAGAATATCCTCCTTTATTCTTACTGTGTGAATGCTTACTTTGCTGTTTAATTAAGCATTTTAATCATACACATTTTGAGCAGAAGTATAATAATTCAATATATGTATACTGTTAGGTCCATCTGGGAAAAATGGCCCCTTCCCTTTGTTCTCTCTCCTCTGAATGGGCAGGTGGCCCTCCTAGAAGTCCCTGTCCAGTATCTATGACCCAGGTAATTGGCACACCTGGGGCCAGTGAAAGGTCCCCCAGGCTCTGAGGTTACTTCCTCACCTTATGAGACCACTTTTTCATTCCTCCCCACAGTCCCCGTCATTTCTCCTTTGGACAGTGGGAGGTTCCCCAGCTCTGAGGTCACATCCACATCTGCTGCAGTGACACCTCCTTCTTGCTCTCCCCTCCTCTCTCTCTCTCTCTGCCATAGGTTCTCTCTCTGCACACTTCCATCTGGTGCAGGCTCTGCAACCCACATCTGGTGCAGGTTGATGGTTTGGCTCTCACAAATAAAGTTTTCTGCCTGAACAATCACATGGAGGTCTCCTTTCTCCAACTCCTACATGTGCAATGTGAAATGATCAGTTGGCATATTCAACCTTTCTATTTCCTCATCATTACAGAATGTTTGGAAGCTCCAAGTTCCTCTCTTCGAGTATCCTTAAATAAGCAGTAAGTTATCATTTCATCTTCTTCTGGTACAGGAAGAATTATTCACATTAAACATTAATAAGGATTTCATAGACTGATCACAGACTACTCCTTGGGAGTGTATAATATTAGGTAGGGATAGATGGTACTGAAATTCTGCTCTTAATTCAGAAACTTATTACAAGCAAAAGATGTCAGCCTGTGAATGCTGCTAAGCCTAAGACACAGTTCTTTATGTCTTATTCTCTTCACCTCCAAGGCCTGCACATCTTAAATTTTTAACCTTGGTTTAAAGTTAGGCAATAACTTCTCGCCAAAAGTTAGTAACAGTATTGGCATTCATGTAGTCCTTTTTTTTTCTTTAAGAAATTTTTATTGCATACTTAGTAAGTGACAGATACAATTTTAGAGACCAGGGATCCCTTACTGACTACAACTCAAAAATCCTTACCTTCATGAAAATCACGTTTTTAATGTTAGGAGGCAAATGGTAAATACACATGCATACTGTGGTAATAAGTTCTTCCTAGAGTTTGCTGGGTAGAGACATATTAAATCTTTCTGTAAGCAGTTTTTAAAAGAACTATTTGCTGAATTGGAAGCATTGATAATTTTTAAAATTACTAGAGAAAGCTTACAAAAATAAAGAAGGCTAGCAAAATTTAAACCTAGTAGTTCTTTTCAGTAAATATTAGGAAAATAGATATTTCTGTGTGGCATACCTTATCCCAAGCCTTTTATACGTGTAACACCACTGAGTTATTGTAAAAACTCTGCAAAGTAGATATTCTTATTAATTTTATTTCCCTGGGGAGGACACTGAGGAGCAGAGAAGTTTAATGCTTCACCAGTATTTAATCCAGGAAGGAGATCTCAGAGTTCACATTACATACCACCACACTGGGCAACCAACATGCTGTTGGGATACCCAGGTCAGAGTGTATCACTACATAAATTGTGTTTGGCATGAACTCCAAGTGCTGAGGGAGGTGATGTTGGGTGCTATAGTAGAGCCTGAGGCTTTGGTATTACTTCTGTGCTGTCAAGGAATGAGTTTTAACTTAAATAGACTCCATAAGTTCAATAAAAAAGTCACTGGAGAGAAATCATGTATTACATTAAAGGGAACCATGGTTATTCAATATTTTAATTATCTACTGACAATAACTGGAATAACAAAGATATGTATTCCAGGGCCAAACATGTTGTGGGAATATATGCCACTCCACTTTGGGAAAGGCCATTTAAAGTAAAAACTGCTAGACATTGAATTGGGCCATTCACACAAAATATTTTTCTGTCTACACCTCTGAGTTCAACCCACAGCTTTCAATTTTCACATGGCCACGTCTCACCACCTGCTTACACTGGCACAGGGGAAAATCTTCATAGTTCAAGCAGGCTTCCTTGTCTATAGTGTAAGTAAAGAACTGCAAGTCATGTGAAACAGAAAGGGGGATGACCCCAGAGCAATACTCCATTAGGTGGTAGCCAATAATTAGCTTGTACCATGGCTTCCCATAGCAGCCATTGTACTTTTCCTCTGGCCACCAAACACTATTGCTTCCTCTATCCATAACCTGTGTGAAGATAAAACTCCATTTAAATAGGGTTATAAGTTTCAACTCCTAGCCAAATAAATAGTCAGCTTGAAAGTCCAACAAAGCAGATCTGGGCATGCGCCATCAGCTGGCCCTAATGTCTGCTGCAAGATAACAATCAAGCACAGAAGTCAGATAAGGAGAGGCAACAGGGATATTAAGAGGATGTTGCTTGCAGGAAAATATTGAATTCAGAATTGATGAAACATTTTGGATGTTTAGGAACTGGGATTCAAAATTTGGAATTCTTTATACTAGGTGCCCAGGTTCAGTGGGATTTTAGAAAATAGCCTTACTGTTGTCTCAAGCTTCAGTCTAGTTTCATTCCACTGTCACTCACTAACCAGAAATAGGGCTTCTACGCTGTCTATGCCACTTTCTGCTCAGGTTTAGGAAAATCCAGGTCTATCAATTGCAAGAGATGCCTTGCTGAGATGCTTGGCATATAGCCATAGCTATATCACTTGTTTTAAACCATTGTTCTTTGTCTTTCAGATAAAGGAATCCTTTTAGAATTGTTTAGCATAAACTCTCTATCTAGAGTTACTTTTATGACCCTGAAAATTTCTCTGAATCATTGCACATATGCAAATCACCAAGTCAATTCTAAACAAACTGAAAATTAACAAACAAAAAACAAAAACACTCAACAAGGAGTTGCTGGCTCAGGCCTGTAATCTTAGCTACTCCAGGAGGCTGAGATATGAGAATTGTGTTTTGAGGCCAGCCCAGTCAGGAAAAATAGAAAGATTCTTATCTCCAATAACCCACTATAAAGCTGACAGTGGAGCCTTGAGCACAGGGACAGCACCTAGGACCAGCAACAAGAAAGAAAGAAGGAAAGAAAGAAAAGGAGAGAAAGAGAGAGATGAAGGGAGATAGGGAGGGAAGAGAGAAAAAGAAAGGAAAGGAGAAAGAGAGGGAGAAAGAAGGAAGAAAGAAAAGAAAGAAGGAAGGAAAGAAGGAAAGGATGAAAGAAAGAAAAGAAGAGAAGGGGAAAAGAGGGAAGGAGACAGGGAGAGATGGAAGGAAAGAAGGGAGGAAAAAAGAAAGGAAGGAAGGAAAGAAGGAAGGAAGGAAGGAAGGAAGGAAGGAAGAAGCAACCCAAATGTGGAAATATAAATTGTAGAGAAAAATGTTTTTCCAGCCTGGATTATTGTGGTTTATTTTGGAAATGAAATCTAGCAGACTTTTCTATGAAAGCTGGTTTCAAAAAAATCATCCTTCAAATCTCAGCCCCTAAGTAACTAGGATTACAGGCATGAGCCACAGGTACCTGGTAAAATATGCATTTATATATTCTATAAACTCGGCAATAAAAAAGATTGAGAATCCAAAGGCAAACAGTCCTAGTGTGAGATTGAAGCCCTGCATTTTTTAACACTGACCTGGCCACATCTACTTCTGCACATCCATGCTCATTGGAGAACTGGAATAGGAGACAGAGGGGGAATCTGGTATAGACAACTCAGTGTGTTTTTTCCCCCTGGGTATTGCTGGAAGACTAAGTAACTTATATTGGTTCTACTGGTACCTGTTACTCTTTATCAAATCCAGGGCAGCCCTTCTCAGGAACCCTCATTAGCTCTACTTTCTGTGTGCTGATTCCTGTACATGGGGACACCAGGTCTTTGATAATATCCTTGTAGCACCTTATAAGTATTTACCTCACTGGAAAGTAGTTACTTGCTCATTAGTCCATGTTATTGTAAATGAGAATGGCTTGAAGGATTTGTTTGCTGCTTAACAAAAGTGATGCCAGGCCCAAGAGTGAGTGCTCAATAAATAAAGGGAGGAAGAAAGATTTATCTCCCTCTTGGCTTACTTATGTGTCTCGTAAACCAACTGGAGCGGATATTCCAAGATTTGTAAGAGAAGGGGATTATGCCTTTGGAAGAACTGGATGTAGGAGGCTCCTCATGCATCCTCTTCTTCCCTCCTCTCTTGTATGGATGCAGGAGGCTCCTTATATGACTTCATGAGATGAGACATGTGAACTTGAGCTAACAGCATCCTGTTGCTGACACCCTGCTTTGGTGTGTAGATACTGTTAGCAACAAAAGCAGGTGAGGAGAAATACATTCAAAAATAGTATAAAAGCCCCATGCCTTCCTTCTCCTCTCCCCCTCATCATCCTTTGCACTATTCTAGGGAGATCTTTCCAGCATCCAATTTGAATAGATCCCTTCTCTGCATAACAGGGTATCAGATTAAAAGCCAAGACCCTTGCCTGGCCTACACAACTTTGCAGAAGCTTTACTATCTCCAGCCTCCTCTTTCCCTCAAACATGAGGCTGCATGCTTCAGATGGTGGGGAGTTTCTCTTTTTTTTTTAATTTTTTAATTTAATTTAATTTTATTTGTGAACATACTGTACAGAGGGGTTACAATTGCATGGGCAGGATAATGCGTACATTTCTTACCAAGCATTGCAGCCT
>NW_012267316.1:1288494-1348165 GCF_000151885.1 Dipodomys ordii
GTCCCTCAGCTCTTCAGCTCAAGGCTAGCACTCTACCACTTGAGCCACAGCGCCACTTCTGGCTTTTTTTTTCTGCTTATGTGGTGCTGAGGAATGGAACCCAGGGCCTCATGCATGCAAGGCAAGCGCTCTACCACTGAGCTACCTTCCCAGCCCCTAAATATAGATTTTTTTTAACCTCCTAACTTTGGTTGGCTGTGATTCAGGATTCTCAGCAGGTTTCTTGAAACATTGCAGGTTTCTGGTCTTCATTTTTGAAAACTCAGGGTTTGGCCCAGTCATCTGTAGTATCAAAATGTTCCCTTGGTTTGTGATGTGTAGCTCAGGTTAGAAGTCATGGCATAGAGGCTTTTAGTTGCTGTGTGTGTGTGTGTGTGTGTGTGTGTGTGTGTGTGTGTGTGTGTGTGTGTGTGTGTATGTATGTATGTATCTATCTATCTATCTATATTTTTTTTTATAAATTCTCGGTGTTCTTGCTTGGCATTTCTAAGAGAAGTAAGCAATTTAGGTTAACTTACATATATATTAGTGTATATAATATATGCAATATATATATGTTTAAGTAAGAAAATATCCTTAGACATAATGTAGGGTCTAACACCAAACTTTAAGTTAATCAGAATGCACTTTTAATAAGCTACATGAAAATAATCAATTTACAAAATTCTGTTTGAAGCATCATGCTAGGAATAGCATACTTGTGAAACTTCTGGTATAAATGCTAACACAATTATTCATACAAATATACAAACACCATTTATATATCTCAGGTTTTAAAATGCTCAAACCACAGTAACAGTAAACCTCATTTATCTTGTTCTTCACAGTTCTGGAGACAAGGTAGAGTTTATATGGAGGAAAGCCTAACCCAACTTTACTGATAACTGGCATCAGGAGAGACAAAGTATACTCCATAAAATCATGGTGCTTGTCAGTTGCTTGTGGCTCATGCCTGTAATCCTAGCTACTCAGGAGGCTGAGATTATAATTCAAAGCCATCCCTGGGAAGAAAAGTCTTTAAGACTCTTATCTCCAATTAACTACTAAAAAAGCTGAAAGTGAAGGTATGGATCAAGTGGTAAAGTATCAGACTTAAGTAAAAAAGCTAGTTCAAACTCCCAGTAATGTCACACACACACACACACACACACACACACACACAGAGAGAGAGAGAGAGAGAGAGAGAGAGAGAGAGAGAATAAAGATATGGAAGGGCATACCCTGGAAAATCTAAGTGACAATGATAATTCCATACTTAAAGTCAGTGAGTATGAATTGTCATGCTTAGCTTTTACTATAGAGGACAAAAGATGGCAAAGGTAGTCCTGCCCCCAATAGATGAAAACAATGGAAGATCTTCCCCAAGTGAGATTCTTATATACAGGCAAGAAAGACGTGATAGAGTCATGTGTATAGGTTTTTATTGTGTAAATTTTCTTATTGAAGACAACATGATGGCAACAATAGGAGATTGGATAGCAAATAAGATTTTAGTTCCTGCCTAGTAATCGAGTTAACTTTCCCTTTTTAACATGCGGGATGTGATCCCATTAATGCCATTGGTGACAATATGTAGGGACTGACAACTGATAAACAAGCAACTACAGTATTTTCAGGATTGTACTAAAAGGGACTGAATATCTAATAATAACACACTCTTGTCATTGATGTAGCATTTTGAAAACAGTGGATAAATAAAAATAGTAGGAACTTATTTTGACTATTAAGAATCTTCATTTTGATTTTAAAATAGAGATGATAATTACTTTTAATTCACTGAAATAATAGTCAAATTAAAGAAAAACTTAGAAAATTAAGATGTTAAATGTCTCTCTCTCACTGTTTCTTTCAGTGAGTAATGTTAATAGTGAACAGAAGGTAAAATCCTCGAACAGTAGAGACCATATATATGCTCAATTTTGGGGGGGGGGATTCTTCAGTGTATTAAACAAAGAAGATGTTTAGACACAGAAGATGAGAAGACATTTTCATGTAATCCCATCTTTCTATTTACCTAGATTACAAAAAAGTATTAGTTTTAAATATCATACACAGACTTTTTCTCTTAACTAGATATCAAATTATAGTATGTTCAACCTTTATTTTTCTAGAAAAAAATCCATTTTCCTTTCTACATTTTAAAACCAATTTAATTTCAAGGCTCATACAGATAAAATTGCAGCTTTCTTTTCTTTCTTTCTCCCTTCCTTTCCCTTCCCTTCCCTTCCCTTCCCTTCCCTTCCCTTTCCTTTCCTTCCCCTCCCTCCGTGCCTCCCTCTGTCCCTCCGTCTGTCCCTCCCTCCCTCTTTCCTTCTTTCTTTCCTTTCTCTCTTTCTCTTTCTTTGTTCTTTCTTTCTTTCTTCCTTTCTTTCTCTCTTTCTTTTGTTGAGACAGGTTTTCACTGAGTAACCTAGGCTGGTTTTCATCTGCCTCACATGTGCTAGAATTCCAGGGCTGTGTCCCAATGCCTGGCTTTCTTTCGTCTTTTCTGTTAATTCTGATGGATTCAACAAGAAGTTCCTGGGATTGTGCTTTTCAATGGCATAGGGACAGAAAGTAATCATCAGTTTTTTTTTTAATGATTAAAACTTTTACAAGTGAATACATTATAAAAATGAATGAATGCTGTCAGCCATCTAGTATTCCTAGTTAATACTGGGGAATAATTAAGTTCTCTTTTCAATAGCACATGCATTATCACATCATTATTCAAATACTAAAGACGTTAAAGAAACAACTTGGAGTAGTTACCTAATTATACTGGGGGACAGATTCTCCCCCTGCACCTCTAATTTCAAAGAAGTGGAGATAAAATACCATTACTGGCAAATTCTAGGTTAGTATTATCCATGGCAGAATGACGGGAACTTGTAGAGAGAAATTTAGTGATTAAAGACAAAGTGAGCAAAGTGGTTTTTTGGATTTTTTTTAAAGTACCAACATGTTCAACCATTAAAACCTACCTCTTTCTGTACATGGAATTCAGACTGGATAACCATTTAGATAGAATGAAACACAAACATTTGAATTAGTGGCCTCATGTGGACAAAGTTTTAAAATCTTCTTTGTGGACTGTGAGAATAACTAAACCTAAAAATGGGCTTGGAATAAGGGCAGCATCAGTGACTAGTGCCATCTGCTAGTGGCTGCTTTTGCAGCTCCAAAGGGTGTTGATTATGGAGCTGTATTTGTAACAAGCTTCAATGGAGTGACTCACCTCCTCTCCTGGATAGAATAAAGAGCTGAAAAGGGATACCTCATGTTCTAAATATATGAAAATGTTGAAGAAAATTAGAATAGAAATTGTTCTGATGACATCAATAGTGTCTAAAAAAAAGGAACTCCAACAGAGAAGACTGGGTAGAGGTGGGCTGAGATTCTACAAAATCAACAAGAAGCGTTGCTTGCTAGTTATTAGTTCTAATCTCGGTTTTGACCCCATGCATTGCTTGAGAATAAGACATTTAAACATTCTGGAGTTTCTCCAGCTGTGAGCTTAGAAATCCTTAGATGAATATAAACAGAGCATATCTATTAGGATGTTTTGGGTAGCAAATGCTGATCAGGTAAACCTATGTTCTTCTAGACATTCTACAAGTTTACTCAGCACCTATTTTGTGCTACATATGGGACACTGTAGTTCTTTAGGGTGAAAGGTGAATCTTACATATATTTGATTATTTGTAGTAGAGTCACTTGCTTATAAGCAAGTTCCTAATCAAAATCTCAGACAAATTCTAAAAGTGAAAGGTAGAAAGATAGTAACCATGTAAAGATGCTTCACTGGGTCCTTATTAAAAGCTTGTTTTTTTTTCTCTCCCCTCCCCATAAATAGGACTTCATGTTAAATGTTTCATTTTAATAGGAGAGGTAGATTCCATAAACCTTGTCAGAAGATGTGTTAGAACATTTAAAATAACCTTTCTTTGAATGTAGCTCATTATGAGTAGACATGCGGAATGTGATAGCAAACTGAATTACTCCACAAGCAATTATACAATATTCAGTTCTAAAGAATGTCAGTCCAAGTCCCTTTCCTAATGAGTTGATTGACGGCTCCTCCTGTGAGTTATTTAGCAGGAACTGAAATAAAGGCTTGATTCCCTTCCTTGAACCACAGAGCTTACCTCTGTTTTTCTAAGCTGATCATGTGTACTGATCTGCTGCGGGTTGTGTATGTGCCAGAGTCTGAAACTTTACTTAAGGTCAAATGAACATATTACGATAAAAAGGCAACAGTAGTTGTTTTTGAGCGAGCCTCTGGATCTGTAGCATGAATAACACTTGGGACCTTGTTAGGATGAAAATTCCCAGATCCCCAACCTTTTGAATCAGAAACTGTAAGTGCTTCACTCTGATAAGTACTAGTGTTTGGAAGCCACTTATGTATTTTTTAATGCCCCAATTAACAACCCAACGTTTATTTCCCCTGGGATCATTTATGCTTTGGCAATAAGATTGTTACTGATCATCTGTTTTGTCTGGATATCTAAACTTTATGAAACTCAAACTCGAATGCTATTATTTAATAGGTTGTAGTCCATTAGGTAGGACAACTTCAGTTCACCTCTACAACTGTTGCTTGATAAATTGAGGGGATGGGTTGGGGGGGGGCGGACCATGAAAGGAGTGACATTGACCAAAGGGCATTGTACTCACAAACTGACATGTTGAATTGAAAACCCTTTGTACAACCAAAGCTAATAAATAAAATTAAAACAAACAAGCAAAAAACCCTTAACTGTTGCTTGAGCAACATATAAAGCCACCACATATGCATGTGCAGTAGAGGGAATGTGGCTGAATAAGTAGTTCTTTCCTTCTCAGTCTAGGGTCTCACAAACTAGTTGGGGAGGCAGAGCCTCCCACAAGGCCGGGTGTAGGAGGCTTATTCATTCGAGCACATAAAGTAAGTATACAGCATGACATCTGTGCTCTAGAGAAATGCAAAGACTCAGACAGAAAGGCACTGTGCTACAGGAAGCCGAGTGCCTGGGAGCGTTCTGACCCCTGAGTGTTTAGCAAAGGCTGGGTCTGTGACGGTGGCCAAGTCTCCCCACTTTGTCTCTGTGTCTTTGCTTCTAAAATATTCTGAGATGGGATTAGACTGGCAATTCATTAAGGTCTTTTCCTGAATTTGAAGGGCTGAAGATCAGGCGGCACTCAACTAAAGAATTTGTGCCTTTTGTTTCAATTAGAATAGCTATTTCTTTATATGTCAGAAACCCCATTTAAGCATTTGCTTGAAAAAATGACAAAGGTTTCTGCAGGTGAAAGAAAACAAACCTGGAACTAGATGACCACAGGGTTGTTCCAGCTGTGGAACGACAATTTTTGCTTCTTCATAAAGTTCTGGAAAGGCTAATTAACAGACAAGCTATTTGGAAGTATTTGCAGGCAGTTTATGGGACCATCAGGTAAAGTGGTCAATATTTCTATTAACCACAGTTACAGTTTATTGCTAAACATGAACTATAAGATTTCTGAATCTTCCATATGAAACAGATATTTACCTTTTTGATGTCTTATTCTGATTTTTATATATTTATTTATTATCTTTAAGTAGTTGTACAAAGGGGTTTCACTTTCCTGTCTCTCTTAATCCTAGCAATCCCCTCACTTTTCCTAGTTCCAGCTATTATATATATATATATAATATATTATATATATATATTATATATATATATATATATATATTACCAGGACTGCATTTGACTACCTTTCCTTTCTTCATTTGTCTATCTATTCTGATTTTAAAATACAGAAAATAGTTACATTTTATTAGCCTGGATGGCAACATAAATGCCTTAGGACTTACATAAAATTTTTGAAATAGGTCAAATCTCAACTGAAAGAAGAAAAAATATTTTATTGTTCAAATTCTCGTTAGTTTTCCTCCTTAAACCAAATTAGTTCTTTGGTTAGCTTCCTGTGACTGAAATTAATCCACTACTCTTAATCTACAACCACATGTCTCACTTGCTTAAAAATATTAAATAAGGATAATTTTTCTTCGAGGAGAAATTTAAAGAATAGAAGTCAATGGGAACCCATCACTAACTTGAGCTGAAAAATCATTTTACTTTACTTTTATATTAACTTAGCAACTGAGTTTTAATTAAAAGCCCTTTTAATCATTATTGTGGCTTCCTCTCCCCACAGTCCCATAGGTAATCTACTTGTTTTATTTTTTGTGTTAAAACACATTACATCTATTATCTTAAGGATTGTCAAGTATACAACCCATTATTCACTACAGCCATCATGGTACACAATAGATCAGAACTTATTCATCCTGTCAAACTGAAGCTTAACTCTTTGTCACTAATATCTTCATTCCTCTCTCCCACTGCCTTGTAACCAGTATTGAACACTCTGCTAATGGAGAGCCCAACAGTTTTAAAACCCACACACATCAGTGAGATTATGCAATATGTCTCTTTCTGTGCCTGGGTTATTTCATTTAGCATAATGCTCTCCAGGTTCAGCTATGTTGTCACAAGAGACAGAATAAAGGCTGAATATCATTCCATTGTGTTTACATATGTTTCCCATTTCTTTTCTATGTATCCATAGATGGATGGACTATTAGGTTGACTCAGTATCTTTGCTATTGATTAGTTTGGAAAATTCTATTGTGTGCTGCAAAAAGCACAAAGCTGCAGATTTCTTTTTTTTAATTTAATTTTATTTTATTTGTGAACATACTGTACAGAGGGGTTACAATTACATGGGCAGGATAGATTTCTTATATCTTCAATATTCTGATTCCTTGTCATTTGGATGTATATTGAAAAATAGGCTGGGTGCTAGTGCTCATGCCTGTAATCTAACTACTGAGGAAGCTGAGATCTGAGGATCACGGTTTGAAACCAGCCTGAGTAAGAAAAGTCCTGTGAGACTCTTATCTCCAATTAACCCCCAGAAAACTGGAAGTGGAGCTGTGGCACAAAGTGACAGAGCACTAGGCTTGAGCACAAAAGCTCAGGGATGGTGCTCAGGCTCTGAGTTCAAGCCCCATGACTAATGAAAAAAAAAGGAAGGAAGGAAGAAAGAAAATTATGATTAATGGATATATGGTAATTCTATTTGAAGAAACATTTTAAAAATAATATTTTCTATAATGACCATTGATTTACATATAAGGGTTTCCTTTCCTCCAGGTCTTTGGCACTTTTGCCTTTTTCTTTTTTTAATAGCCATTCTTTCAGTCGTGAACTAATAACTCATTGTATCTTTAATTTGTATTTCTATGATGATTAATAAGGTTGAATGTTTTTTCCACATACCTGTTGGCCATTTGTGGATTTTCTTCTGAGAAAAGTCTATACAGTTGTTTTGCTCATTTTCTAATCAAGTTATTACTAGATTTTTTGAAAAATTGTAATCACTGTATTATAGGCTGATCTTAAGAAACTTGTCTGTGAGCTGGGCGTTGGTGGCTCATGCCTGTAACCCTAGCTACTCAGAAGGCTGAGATCTGAGGATTAAAGCCAGCCCGGGCAAGAAAGTCATTGAGACTCTTATCTCCGATTACCCACCAGAAAATGGGAAGTGGTGCTATGGCTCAAGTGGTAGAGAGCTAGCCTTGAGCTAAAGAGCTCAGGGACAGTGCCCAAACCCAGAGTTCAAGCCCCACAACCAACCAAAAAAAAAAAAAAAGAAGAAGAAGAATAAGAAGAAAAGAAAAGAAACTTGGCTGTAACAAGAAAAAGAGAAGAGAAAACATGCAAGGAAGACCACACTGCTTGAGCTATAGCTAAAGTCCTTTTGCAGTGAATCTCATAGAAGTGACCAGGACATAAACAAGATGGTAAGAGTTTGGGAACTGAGTAGCCCAGTTATGACTTATTAAGGTAATTGAGACAACTAAAATACGATAATATTGAAACTGATAATGGCCACTGAAGAAGGCGTTGCAGAACTGAATTCAGTCACAACGTGTGATTCAATTACTCAATCCAGGAAATTTCTTTTGTAAACTTGGAGAGTTTCAAACTCAACTAAAGTTTTGTTTTTGTTTTTTTTAATTAAGGATCAGGAAGAGGAAGAACGATAAAACAAGGAAAATAGCACTGTTGTTATTTGCACTAATAATGAGATCTTAGTTATCTTTGGATGTAAAGTTGGCATGTTTTTTTTTTTCTTGTTGTTGGGAGCATGTTGTTTCTAAAAGCAATTTATTACCTTGAGGAAAGAATAGACTCCAGTCTGAGGCCTTGAATGAGAATCAGCCATAAAACCAGAGAATTCTCTGCTGTACACTGTTAGTAAGATGTCCAAAGTAGTGATGAATAGTTTAGAAATGCCTGCTACAGTAAATCTTCGTCATCCTTTCTCAAGTAAGAAAGCTAAAATTCCCCAGAGGTATGGATAGACTTGTTTTCTGACACGTGAGGGCTTCATTTGCTCTGTCCATGGCCAGCTAGGATGACCCTGCTGGAACCCAGCTAGTGCTAAAAAGTCCAAGGGCAAGGAACTGTTTCAGAGACACCCACCATCACAATTGCACATGCCAAGTCTATTTGCTCGCCCGTGCCTTCCCAGAGAACAGAGCAGCATATGGACGGTTTGGGCTCCCTGCCATCTGTCAGCAGTGGGCAGGACAGTGCGTGCAATCCCAATATGTGCCAGTGCTCAGGAGATAACGATTCCCACACCAAAGAGCCTGCTGGCCTCAGATAAGAACAGCTTTCAATTGGGAATGGAAAACCATCAGGCACATGCACTCTTCTCAGATCCATCCAAAGCACTCATGGGCACAAGCCATACGGCTTGAAGGAGAAAAAAAATCCTCACCAATTGTCAAGTGTGTGTGGACTATGGACATCCCCTCATAGACTGTCTGATATTATCACCATCCTCATCATCTTAAACAACTACAGCAGCATTTATTGAACTGCTGCCCATTAACCTTTCCATTTTACTCCCAAGAACAACCATAGGATAATGTCCTTTTCTTTGAGACTGAGCCTCTTACATCACTCATTATCTCTACTTGTATTCCAACCAGTCAGTTTAAAAATGTCAGTCACCCTTATTTTTCATTATAAAACTGAATTCTGAATTTCACCCCCCCTCAAATGTTACCCTTTCTTAGAACTTGGACTGATATCTACCAAGGGCCAAACACAATACTATGAAACATATTAACATGACCAGGTTAGCATAATGGTTTGTTTGTAAAGCTTGTCCAAACTAATCACTATATACTCTGAAACGCCTGAGTTATTCCTCCAGAGAGTCTTCTAGCAGGGCAGTTATCAAGCAAGATACCCTGAAAATTCAAGATGTGTTTCAGGTGCCCTACTAAAGTTCTTTTTATATCCCAACTGATCAACTCACTTGAAGAATTCTTCATAGTGGATACTTTAAATTGCCCCCATTTTTACAAATTGGAAAACACTATGGTCCAAAGAAGAAAAGTAGCTCACTCTAACTAATGCAGTAAGAAAGTCTTGGGGGCCAGGAAGCATCAGGCTGCAGGGCTTCCTACCTTATCTGGGGACTGATAGGTATAGAATGAGCTGTGTAGAGAGCAGTGGGAGCCTGTGGGGAGATGATCACCAGGTACATGGAGAAGAGGGTGGGAAGGGTAGGAAGAGTGCAGAGGATGCATGGGCATATTCCATTCCATATGCATGCCCCAATATTTCCTGGAGATCCAAGGCAGAATCCATGCCAGCAGGCAAGGATTTGCATTTGCTGCTGGGAAACACGGGTCAGCAGCATATGCTCTTGCACCATGGCAGAAGAGGACGGACTAGAGGTCAGACCAAGAATTGTACAAGGACAGCTCATGGGAATCGGTGGCTCATGCCTGTAACCATAGCTACTCAGGAGGCTGAGACTGCAGTTTGAAGCCAGCTCTCATGAGACTTTTATTTCCAATTAACCAGCAAAAGGTATGAAGTGGAGCTTAGGCCCAAATGAGAGAGCATCAGCTTTGAGTGAAAAGCTAAAAGACAGTGTCCAGGTCCTGAAATCAAGCCCTAGTACTGACACAAAAAATAGTTCCAGGAGCCTCATATCCATTCTCCTCAGTCAGTTTTACACTAATATTTGTAAATATTCATGGTCTCACTAGACATATACATGGCAGATATCCAGGGGCTGTTGTATTTAACTATCTTCTACTAGGTAAATTACAGAAAGAGAGGACTGGTTTGGACAACTATTGAACATCTGTTGGTTGATTTTTGGCTGTAGTTTCATACACATAAGCCATGTGATATATACTCTGCTAGAGCAATATAACTACACTACACTTGCTTATACTGTGAATATTGTATATATGAGAATAGTTAGTATCCAGGGAAAAGAAAAAAACCCTTAGGCAACAAAGTCAAAACAGGCTTTCCTTCATAGACTAGGGATATGGGAGAGGGATGTTGGTAAAGATTGTGGAAGGAAGAGAAAGAAAAGTAGACCAGGTTTCAGCTGGTACCTTATACTCCCTCTCATATTACAACATCATCATCATCTTCATCATCATTGGGATTAAAGAGAAAGGAAATGCTTTTTACCAGCTCCCTCATGTTTGACACGAATGAGCAAGTACTGATATTAACATTCTGAAGGATGAACATGGCTGGCACATTTGCTTTTCTTTGGTTCTTTGCAATCATCTCTGTATTCAAGATGAGCCGTGAGTACCTGTTATTACCATGCTCGTGGACTAGGTGTGTGCTTGTTGTTTTGTTCTAATGTTGTGCCTGTTGCCATGCAAACGAAGCACTCCAGACTAAGATTTCAACTACACTGTCAGAGCACAGAAGAAATCAACACAAAGAATCATTCTAGTTTTGAATGAATATATACTGAATAAGTCATTTAACCTCTCTGTGCCTCTATTTCTTCTGTGAACTAAAGATGCTGTTTGATGTTTTCCAGGTCTGTTCAGCATCTCACTTCTCAGTTAGGGGGAAAGATGCTCTCTTAATCAGCCACCTAACAACCAAAGGTGAAAGTATGTGTTAGGATAAAATTCAGGAAAAGAAGTCATAGAAGGAGTAAGGTCATTAAATATATTTCTGAAACTCTCTCTGCAAAATCTCTGCTGAATGATTTGTACATGTCACATATAAAGCCAGAGATTGGCTTTATAAATAGAGACACTTTCCTGAGGTTTGGGAATATAGTAGAAGGAAGGATGAAGGGAAGCAAGAAGTTGCCTATGACAATAGACCAGAGGTATTAGTGACAAGGCCTTGAACAAGGGTGGCAGGTGGCAAAGACTTGAACAAAAGGGGCGGATGGAATACAACTTAAGAGAGGCAAAGCTCGTGAAGAAGCAGCAAGCATTAGTGATGCATGGACAGCTGAGGAACCTGTATGCAGAGCAAACAACCGCTGTCTCTAGATGGGCTTCTCAAGGGATACACAGAGTCTATATGCAAAGTGTCGGACAAAAAGAATTTAGGTCATTTGTGACATGTGTGTTCCAATGAGGATTTTGCCAAAACAACATTAATGTATACTGGTAAGAATCCTGAATGTAGGTAAAGTTGGTCAACAAGAAAAACCGGTGAAGTACCTTAGACCTTCTTAGTTCCATAGATTCTTTGGGTAGTTTTAATCTTTGTTCTTGGGAAACATTTGTAATGTACATCTCTCAAGTTCTGAGTTTTGATTGAATGAATCCTGTGGGCAAATCAATACCCTTTGTTTACAATTGAAGGAATCTGATCGTATTCACTCCATTTTCTGTTTCAAAAATTTTATGTGCAGGATTAGCATTCCTTTCATTCACCACAAAAGCACAAAGTCTAGGACAGAGCAGACAGATTCTTGGTGAGTTTAACTAGAAGACAGGGCTGGAAATTATGCTGAGGTTAGATTGTGCATGAGTTTTTAAATGGAATTTATTAGATTGAGAACAATGAGCTGCTGATGAGTTTTATACAAGGTTAGGTATCATTGCCATAAAACACTAATAGAAGAAAGATGCATTGACTTAAGGGAGAATTCTTAAGTTTGTAACCAAATGGCAACTTGCTGACCTGTGTAATAAACCAAGTGATAAGAATGTAACAGCTTCAAGTGATTATATGTTATGCATATATATGCATGTACATGCTATCTATGCCAAGTATGGTACTCAACAAGATGTTTCACTTTATATTATTATTTCCATTAATCTTTTCAGCAATTCCACAATAGTATTACTAGCATTTGATGGAAGTGAAAACAGAGGCTTTAAAAATTTAGAGCACTGCGTAAATGGCAAAGCTAGTGTTGAAGAAAGATCTATTGTTGACTCTAAACCTGTGCTCTTAGCCAATAAGGTAAGCAGGTGATAGGGATTAAGAGATGTGAGTACATGTGGTCCCATGAAAAAAATGTGTCCACATAGAGACAGCTCCCTGGAAGGTCAAGAGTCATCTCTTTGATCGATTTTTAGTAGATGTCTTTAGGTTGCCATGCTTACTTGTTTGTTATGACTTTCCTGATACACCTCAATTCAGGTCAAAACCATTGACCTTTCTGGAATCAGAGTAGATTATCTGCTTCAGGATTCTGACCTTCCTTCTGTTGCTACCAAGCATATCCCCTTTTTGCTGTATATCTTGTCCAGTGTATATTTAGTGTTGTCCGTTAACAGACCTCTCCCTCCTGATTCATCTCTCGTATCTACAAGGGAAGTCTGCTTGCGTTGCATCTAGTTGTCACACATTGCATTGGACTTGGACAGTTAGGGCCCTAGTTTATCTACATTTTATTCTACCTTGCCCAAGGATCCATGTCAAGTTATCAACAAAACAATGTCTATTCTTGTCAAGAAAAAGATCTTGTTAACCAGACAGAAACCATCTAGTACTTAGAAAACTCCCTCCCAATTCTTGTCAAACACATCCCCTTTTTAATAGTATCACTAAATGGTGAATGATAGTTATTGATTTATATATGGAGTTTCATGTCAGTTTTCTACACTCCTCAGGAAAAAATGAAATGTTCAACACTGATACATGCTAGGAAGAATGATTAGATAATGCTTGCCTTTCCAGCAACAGTCCTGACCATCAAAATCCAACTTGATTGTTTACAAAACAGCCCTTCTGTTCCATTTATAATCTTTTCATGGTCAAAGGGATCATTTAACTTCCCAATATGCTTATGTAAATTGGATGAAGTACAGAGCATGAAGAACAGAACATGTGCTAGGAAATTTTTTTTTATAAAACTGTCATAGATCTGATGAAATAAAATTAAATCAAGAACTCCAATAATGGGTTTCTTGTCATATCTACCTGGGTGATTGTGGGCCAGATGATTTAATATCCTCAGCCACAGTTTCTCCAACTACAAGATAGGAAGCCAACATCCAAGCATTGTAAAAATTTACTATTTGAGAGAAGAAAGTATGTGCGTATGTGTGTGTAATTGAACAGATGTGTAGTTTTGACACTGATAATAAAGCATGGTAGAGAGGGAATATTATAAAAACAAACAAACAAACAAGTAAATGAATAGGGAGAGAATGAATGAATGAATGAACCCTCAAAAGATTAGGTGGAGAGGCTGGCCCAAACAGGGTATTTGTCAAACTTCACTGTTAGCTGTAATGCCGCATGTAAATGTCAGAAACTGAGGTAAATCTTCAGTGGGGTCATGAGTGAGTGTAAGCATGGAAGTGATTGAAAGAGGCATGGACGCAACTGCCTTTTTAGCTAGTTTCTGGAGCTCAAAGTCCCTGTTCTTTGCTTAGCATTGAAACAGTTTCAATGAAACCATTACTTGGAAGAAATTGCAATTATATCAGCTTTGGACTTGATAAGATGCCTGTGGGAGACTAGGAGCACATGACCAACACATTGTAGGATATGCAGGGCTGTACTTCTACTGAGCAGGTTAGAGTTGGAGAATTAAAAGGAAAGCAGGAGGGCTCCTGCAAGACATGAGAAAAGGCTGATATTTAAAGCAAAAGACAGAAAGCCATCCATAGGACAGGGCACCAGGAAGGTGGCACTTCACAATGAAGTCATTGGTTAACAGCTACAAATGGTGCAGAAAGAAAATGCAAGAGCAAGACTGTACAAGTATATCTAATAAGTGGAAGACAAGTAGGGGATTATTGAGTTTCTTTGTCTCACCAGTTTCTTTGGAATGCAGAAGGTTCAGAACACATCAATTGGATGAATAAAGAATATATTAGAAGAACATAAATAAGGAAAATTAGTTTGGGCTTTCTTTTTCTGGATCTTGGCAGAGATGCATGTTTCATGCCCTGAACTAGGCTAGGCAGAAAGGATATGAGGTCACTTCCCTGGGAAGGAATTTATCAGGAAAGAGTGCTGTCCTAGGAAAGGGCCTCAAACACAGGGGTGGGACACAGTCTACTTGGGTTTGTACATGGTTCAAATTAAACACTTATTCATCGCCATTTTCAGCTCTAAGAATAAAGGGGAAATAAGTCAATAGTCTCTGGGGTCAATTCCCCAGAGTAACTATAGTATCTTCCACTAAAGTATCTACAATTTGTTTCTGTTACTTTTAATCTTGGACATATTTGAATATCATGATGAAGAAATTCATTACTATTATTTTTAATTTACCTGCATGACTTAGGAGTTTATCAAAGTTAAACTAATCTCATATGTTTATATTATTTTAATTGTAATAGTTTTTTTGTTTGTTTATTTTGTTGCCACTGCTGGGGCTTAAATTCAGGCCCTCATTGCTATCTCTGAACTGTTTTTGCTCAAACTAGCCCTCTACCACTGGAGTCACAGCTCTACTTTTGGCTTCTTTGGTTGCTAATTGGAGATAAGATTCTCACAAGCTTTCCTGCTCTGGTTGACTTTGAATCAAGGTCCTCCTATCTCAGCCTTATAAGTAGCTAAGATTACAGGCATGAACTACAACTTCCTAGCTGTTTATGGCTTTTGAGGTCATATCTCAGTTACTATATAATATATGGCTATTTCCATTGGGTAAGTAGATAAGTATGGAGTTATTTCTGTACAAAGAGATGCTAATAGCTAAAATTTAATAAAACTGTCAAATTTCTTTTCAGAAAATGATTTTTGTACTCACTAGCAGTACAA
Source organism: Dipodomys ordii (assembly GCF_000151885.1). Taxonomy (NCBI): domain Eukaryota; kingdom Metazoa; phylum Chordata; class Mammalia; order Rodentia; family Heteromyidae; genus Dipodomys; species Dipodomys ordii. Next base: position 1,303,542 of record NW_012267316.1, read on the forward strand.
GAGATTGAATTCTTGCCTAATCTTATCAATCCTTAATATAATCAAGTCTCCAGGTTTTTCTTGTCCTACTTTGGGGAAATAAGTATCTTATTTTATTTAAAATATATTACTTTAATTTTAATTTTTTTGGGGGGGTACGGTCCTGGGCCGTCCAAACTCTGGGCCTGGGCACTGTCCCTCAGCTCTTCAGCTCAATGCTAGCACTCTACCACTTGAGCCACAGCTCCACTTTCGGCTTTTTTTTTCCTGCTTATGTGGTGCTGAGGAATAGAACCCGGGGCCTCATGTATGCAAGGCAAGTGCTCTACCACTGAACCACCTTCCCAACCCTTTAATTTTAATTTTTATTTCATTGAGAATGAGATATAGTAGCTTTTTAATTCTTTATTGAATGCTTAATAGTCTTTCTTTTTGTTTAAAGTTTAATCATGCTTATACTGGATTAAATTATTTTGACTCACAAGAAGTCACTGGACTTATAGGAGTTCATTGTTTTGTTAGTCATATATTATAAAAATTTCCTAATTCATCCCTTAATTGTTTGGTTTTACGTAGTCACAAAATTTGTTTTACATTGTGTTTACAAAATTTTTTCTACTCTTGATTTTTAAAAAAAATCACACACACACACACACACACATATTAAAGATACCACATATCACTTTTGTTATCTGAAAATGTTTTTATAGTTGAGATCCATTTTTTATATACCTAGATCCCTTACATTCTTATGTATTAAAAATAGGAATTTTTATGTTTAAATTTTAACTTTTCCCCCTCTGGACTAGTCCTCTATCGACCACTGAGCCACAGCACTGCTTCTGGCTTTCTTTTCTTTCTTTTTTGATGGTTAATTGAAGTTAAGATTCTCATGCACTTTCCTGCCCAGGCTGGCTTTGAACCATAATCTTCAGATCTCAGCCTTTTGGGTTGCTAGAATTACAGGCATGATCCACTGGTGCCTGGTTTACCGCATTTTTTCTTATTGACAGTTTGTCTTTAGCAATGGGAATTATAAAATTACATGAAGACATGACAGCCTACGGCAGGATCATCACCATCCCTTACTGGGGATCTGAGTGAGGTGTAGTCTACACCCAGCAAGCATATTTAGTAAATACGTTCAGCTCAAACCTCGTAGAGGAAACATGAATCTCTGACCAGATCTGAGAATTGAGCTGCATGTACAGAACAAAACCCACATTTCCTCTACCTGCTCTTGAAAAGCACCAGGGATGCCTGGAAAAACATGAACAGTTTTCTAAGTGTTGCTATTGTAGAAAGAGTGGGTCTGGCAAACAGTAGAAAGAAGCCAGTTGCTGTGTGCTGTTAGAACAATGGCCATAAAGGAATGGAATTTGAGTTTATCATCTTACAAAGACATATCGGGCAGCCTGGTAAATCAAAGGGACATACACAAAGCTTTTAGGTGGAAATTTCAGTAAACAAAAACAGTTCCACCCTTTCTTCCCAGGTGCAATGTCCTTGGCTACAGGGAATTCCTCAGTGATAAAACTCTACTTTCCTGAAACTTTCTGGGTTTTCTTTTTTTTGGGAGGGGGGGAAGGGTCCGGTCGTGGGGCCTGAACTCTGCGCCTGGGCGCTGTCCCTCAGCTCTTCTGCTCAAGGCTAGTGCTCTACCACTTGAGCCACAGCGCCACTTCCGGCTTTTTTCTTTTTGCTTATGTGGTGCTGAGGAATCGAACCCAGGGCTTATTCATGCAAGGCAATTGCTCTACCACTGAGCCACCTTCCCAGCCCCAACTTTCTGGATTTTCTATATATGTCTCTCTCATAAAGCCAGTAGTATTTCCAAAATAACCCTACAATCAATGTCATTAGGATGAACAAATCTCAATTTTGAAGAAAGTAAAAAAAATAAGCTCTCAAATTCCTCAGAGGTGACTTGGTTCATCCTGCTCTTTCTGATCTAACCACACACAAAGTTACCTAGCCTTTACCCTTACAATGTTGCTGATGAAACACATTTGACCTCTAGATACAGCCCAATCATTCTAACACAGTGCTAATTATTACACAGTATTTCTAAGAAGTGCAAATTGGAAGCTTGCCATGTCTACTCTTAAATTTTACTTCTGCCCCAGAGTGTGAGAATAAAGATACCTCATTTTTATGTTTGGTTTGCTTGTTTGGGTTTTGTTTCATTTTCATATTTTGGTGCTTAGGATTGAATCCAGAGCTTCACATATGCTAAATATGTGTCCCATTGCTGAGCTACTCCTCTAGCCTGACTACATTTTTGGTTATACTGTATTATGATGTCAAAAATCTATGTTGAGTTGTAGGTATACGTAATCTCTAAGTATACGTAATCTCTAAGTGGTGGTTTAGTAGTGTTACTTTGAAGAGGTCTTTTAAAAAAATTTCTATTAGTATTCATAGGATTGTTTTTTAAAAATTTTAAAATCTCAAATAACATGTCAACTGTAAGTGTGCACAGTTTATTCTGTATTTCTTTTTTTTTTTTTTTTGTCAGTCGTGGGGCTTGAACTCTGGGCCTGGGCGCTGTCCCTCAGCTCTTCAGCTCAAGGCGAGTGCTCTATCACTTGAGCTACAGTGCCACTTCCTATTCTGTATTTCTTTTACCATGCTTTCTGACAATAGTCCATTTACTCCAAGAAAAGCCCACTTGGCCAGGTGCCAGTGGCTCATGGCTATCATCTTAACTCTTCAGGAGGATGAGATTTGAGGATCACAGTTTGAAGTCAGCCCGAGCGGAAAAGTCTGCAAGAGTTTTATCTCCAACCAACTAGCAAAAAGTTGGAAGTGGATGTATAGCTGAATTGGTAGGGCCTGAGATTTGAGCGAAAAAGCCAAATGGGAGGTCAAGGCCCTGACTTCAAACCCCACCACTGACATTTAAAAAAAGAAAAGAAAGGAAGGAATCTCATGTATTGCTAAGACATGAAAACACTGGTTTGTACTCCTCAGCAGTCATTTTCAGGCTTAGTCTGAGGATGACCTAATTCTTCCCGCCGTAATTCTGGCTAGCCATGACAGCATCATTACCTAAAATTTCAGCCTGATTTTTCAAGGCCCATGTGGAAGTATTTTGAAAATAACTTCTTTTGATAGAAAAAGGTTAGAGAAAATTACACTAGTATTGCTGTGTATTGATCTAACAGGGCTATGTTTAGAGAATTTCATACTTCAGGCCACCCAGATGTAAGTAAACCATGGCTGTTTTTAAGAGTTTCTGGGGCAGTCAGAAGTGGAAAATTGATAAAGTGCTCATTGCTCTCATATATTCATTGTATTCAGAAAAAAGTCCTAAACCACCTGAGTGACATTTGAACACCGTAATTTGGACTATCTACAGGCTAAAGCCTCAAAAGAAAAGAAAATTCCATCTTAAAAATACCGATAATTATTATTTTTTTGCAAGTAGCTTTGTTTACCTGTGGAGGTATAGAACAGAATTTAGAGGCATACTTTCTGTGCATATTGCTTTTTGTAGCTTGAAGAGGCCAGAAGGGCAGGCAGTCTACAGAGAACAGTGTAGAGTTGAAATGAAAAACAACAGTTTCTCCACTTTGGCATTGCTGACATTCTGGGCTTTGTGTCTGTTGGATCTCTCATGTTTTGTAGAACAGTCAGCACTGTCCTTGGCTTTAATGTATACATGTAAGAAGCACCTTCCTCCCAGCTGTGACTACTGAACCACTACCAGACACTAGCAAATATTCCCTGCAGACAAAATCATCACTGCAGAGAGTCCCTGGTATAAGGTAATGGTGTTCATGTCTCTAGATAGGGATATAAATTATGTGTGTAAACCAGCTTCCTGTGACTGCAACAAATACTGAGACAATTCAACTTAAAAAGGGGAAAGGAAGGTTTATTTGGTCTGAAAGTGTCAAAGGTTTCAATTCATGACTATTGGCTTTGCTGCTTTGGGCCTGGGGTGAGGCAGCATGCCATTGCAGGTATACACGATGGAGTGGAGCATTTACCTCACAGCCAGGTGTGAAGGGAGGGGAAGAATGGGAGGAAGAAACCAGGGTCTAATATCTCCTTTAAAGGTCATGCCCCCATGACTTAACTTCCGCCTACTAGGCCACACCTCTTAGAGGTTCCTATACCTCCCACTAGTACCACTAGCTGGGGACCAAACCTTTGACACGTGGGCTTTTGGAGGATATGTAAGATGTACAGGATTGGGGTGTATACGTGCAATGGCTTCCTCTACTGCTGGTAGTGGGAAAATATACTGTAAGATCTTCTGTCAGAAAGCAAGGGAAAGCTCAAAAAGTGACAAGACATATGAATGAAAAAGGCATGGGTGTTTTCTGGAAGGTGCTCCTTCTAGATATAGGGCAATAAATGCAGTAAATGTGAACAAGAAAATGAGTAATAATTTAATAAGAGTATACAGTCTATACTCAATAAACAAATGGGAAAGGAACTTCTTTCTTACTCAAGTAGTGAATCTACTTCAATGAGTGAGGAAGAAATAATGACTCAATCATTAGAAGATTATACCAGCTTGCCAAAATTGATTCAGGCAAGACAAATCAATGGATGTAAATCTAATAGGCAAGGGTGAGTAACAGGGTATTTATAGCTTACAATTTTTTGTGAAGTCTTTGGTCTGATAGAAGAGTGTATGATTGTCTTCTAGTATAGATGCTTTTTGGTGATTGAGACAAAGAAACGTAATTATGGTACTTTCCAGATTCAAATGAGCACATGTAATTACACTTATCAGCATCAGTCTGGAAAAATAAATATTTGTGCAATGAAGACATGATACATCCTCATTACATTTGATATATGGCTGTTGTATCAGTACAAGTCATAAATGTGCCATTGTGACATATGAGCATACAGCTGCCTGGGATTTTGCTAGCAGAAATAAATTTTTATCATACTAACAGAAAAGTTTATAATGTTATTAGGCCTTCAGCTATGCATATGATTTAGAGTTTTGATCCTAACAAAAATACATTTTTACTAGCAGGATAAAGAAGACAAGTTTGCATAGGCTTTGATATTCAGAGTACTTTAATATGAAGTCCCTCTACAGTAAACAGAAAGGACTTACCAGCATGTGAACTTATTACAAAGGAATACAAATTATAATGTGCACACTGTACCTTATATCACTAAGCATTTTAAAAATGTAATCCAGAATCATTTAGATTTCTGTTGACTTGTACACCAATAAAAGTATTCATCCCTACAACACTAGTTTCTCCAAAGGTGATATGAATCTGACTTGCACGCAGTCACATAAACAAAAGACTGAAAATTTACCTATTTAGGAATTTTTCCCCTCTAAATAAATGCCCTTCCCCATTTATAGTTTCATTACATCTGATATAATTTGCTAGCTTAAATTCCCTAGCTTACATTTACTATGGCTTCTTCCTAGTGTTTGTTCCACAGCACTGTTTCTTATTTGCACTTGTATCTAGAACAGCATTTGATGTTTGAGATATTTTTTGAACTCATCTAACTACACCAGAATACTTGGAGTTGTTTGCTTTTAAGCATTTTGGGATTAGAACAAGACCCTTGGTAATATCTTAGGCTGCTATGTTGTTGTCAGGTTGTAAGATGATTCTAAGCATCTTTAGTATTTGAACATAGAGACATATTTATCACCCTTTGGAGACATTCTGGAAATACAGTATATTCTTTAAAAGCACTAGTCTACGTCTGTTGTTTTGCTGTTTTCAGTTTCTATTATCAGTAGTAGCTATAGGCTGAAAATGCTGAATGAAAAAAAATTAGAAATAAATAGCTCGTCAGTCTCAAGTTGCACACCCTTATGAGAAGCATGATGAAATGAAATCCCATGCTATCATGCTCCATCTGCCACATGGGGATGTGACTCATGACTTCGCCCAGTGTGTCCATGTTGTAAACTTTACCAGCCTATTAGTCACTTAGTAATGGTTTCAGTTGTGAGATCAACTATGGGTAATACTGCAGTGCTTATACGTAGGTTCAGTACTATTTGTGGTTTCAGTTATTCACAGGGACTCTTGGGCTATATGCCCTGAAAACAGTAAATATACAGTTATTTCTTAAGAGGCTGCAAGAAAACCCCATGAGATTAGAGTAAATTACTCTTGTTTATTATTTTCAGAACAAATTAGGACAGAATTCAAGATGCACTAATAATGACAATTTTAGTTTTTTTTTTTAAAGTGATGATGACAATTAGAATTGACTTGCATGGAGACCTTTCTAAATGCTAGGTATGGCTCCACCCATCAGATCCTTTCATCTCAATAATACTAGAGTAGATACAATTATGCCTCCATTTATAGTTGAAAAATTGGGCCATGGAGAAGTTAAGTCACATGTTCACAGCAAAACCACTGGCAAGTCATGAAATTGTGCTAACCATGGGCAAATCTAGCTCCAGAGCACAGGTCCTCACTGCTCTGCTGAATTCATGCTTTGCAATTCCCATGGAACTCCTGATCAGACTCACTTCCTCCATTGCTCTGTCTTATCATTCTCTTTTCCCATTTCCCACACCAATCTCAACAAGCTTCATAGTTTCTACCGGAACATGCTTTGTCACCTTTTCTGGGGTGTGATTTCATTTGTAACTAGAAGAAATGTCAGAGGAAAGTAAGGTTGCTCACCTAATCTAATTCCACATTTAGCCAACACCTCAGAATCTGAGGTTATTAAGGTACAGTATAGTACCCTCAGGGATTTACACATGAAATGAAACAAACTGGCTAAATAATCTCCATAGTTTGACCTTTCCAGCAGTGGTTCTGGGTCACTGAGTCAATATCAAGAGATAGAAGCTACTGGGCCCCAGTGGCTCATGTCTGTAATTCTAGCTACTCAGGGGGCTGAGAGCTGAGGATCATAGTTTGAAGCCAGCTTGGTTAGAAAAGTCTCTGAGACTCTTAGCTCCAACTGACTGACAAAAAGCTGAAGTGGAGCTGTGGTTCAAGTGGTAGAGTGTAGCCTTGAGGAAAAAAAAGGAAAAAAGAAAAAATGCTCAAAGATAGCACTAAGGCCCTGACTTCAAACTGTAGGACTGGTACAAAAATAGAGAGAGAAAGATACCATTCCTTGGGGCTGAAGCTTGTGGATCAAAAGTCAATCACAGGTACTTTGGAAATATACTCTGGAACCACTTATTTCAGCTTGGTGTTCAGAAGGTTGCAAGGTGCAGTCACGTACCAGTGGTCAGCCCCCAGATTTCTGTTGAGACAGGGCTCTTCAGATTTCTCTCTGTCTCTTATCAACATTTTCCATTCTTATGGCATGTACTTTTTTTTTTTTTAGCAGCAGAGACAGAAATATAAACCACATTTATTCTGTTGGAACTTTAAATTATATGCTGCAATCTTTGTGGTCTGTGATAAACAAACTGCCTTATTGTGTTTATCAGTTTTCTCCAAAAATAGTGTGAGGAACATTTCTATAGATAAACATTTGTGTACATTCCATTTCCTTTCATAGACTCAGTTATTTCTCAGTAGAATTGCTGCACCAATGTCTAGTTAAACGTTAAAGTTTGTAATTTTGTATACAAGTCACCAGGTTGCTCTCTGCTGCTTTACAAAGTTCACACTCTCCTCCATGGTAATGAGTTAAAGTTTGCTGGATGTCACCCTAGCCGACACCATCGGTCATCAGCACCATCATCATCATCATCAACCTCACCACCACAGCCTTCACATTTTTGTTTTTTTGCTTGAGACAGGGTCTCCATGTACAGCCCAGATTAACCAAAAACTTCCCTCCTGCCTCAGCCGCAGAGTGCCAAGATTGCAGGTGAAGGCCACCATGCTCAGTGTGTTTAATTATCTTAATTTTATACTTATGGATTTCTGATGGCGAGCATATTTTCTGTTTTGAGGCCACTTCCTTTGTGAGCTGTCAGCTGTGAGCATTCTTGGTTTTTTTTTTAAACTGTTATCTATAAAACCCTGTTTCAGTGCCAATAACATGAGCAACATGAGGACTAACTACTATGTTGCTGGCACAAGGCTGACATGCTGCCATCTTACACAGGCGTCTATTTCCCCAGGTGGCTGGCTTTTTAAAATACTCTCATATGAAGTCGTCATCACTCTGATTCCTTGAGACCATTTTTGGAGCATTCTGTTTTAGAAGTCAGCATTAGTACATTTTTAGCACTTAACATCTTGAGTGGGGGACCGAGGTGCTGAGCCTGTGTAGGCTGCCCCCAGTGTGCAGCTTGGTGTATGTTCTTCATTAGAGAAATGCCTCATCCCAGCTTGATGGCTGCACCCCAGCTTGATGGCTGCACAGGCACAAATACAGGCCCTTCCTTAGACACTGTGGCCTGTGACTCTGCTGGTGACTGCAGAATTGGATGTCTCTCCTGCTTGTCCATGAGTCCCAGGTGACAGAGCTCTGAGGGTCAGCATGCTGCAGGAACATGAGGCTCCTTTCTGATGACACTAACCTTTGGGGGCGAAATCGTCCTGAGATTTTTGGAATAATGATCTGATCTCTTGTAAGAAGCTGTCCAGTATAATGATCAGGGAAGAATGGCAACTACCACTGGCCTGGAAATATTGAGAGACAGAAATCACTCCTCTGTGGTTTTGGAAGCTGTCCCGCCATGTTGTCATGCACCATTCACTGTGGTTAAACAAAACCTAGTGTAAATGGCTCTTTTTGCAGCATCTGGGGGTCTGATTTAGCCATTTTCTCTACTATCTATCCCCTCTTCTCCAAGAAGACTATTAGGGTACTGCCTGGGCTTTTGAGGGCAGTCACCATGCTAAGCTGAAGGTTGAGTCAATCCCACATATTGCTCTTTGTCTTCATCTACTCCTCCCACTGAGTTTAGACTGCTTATAAACACATTATTGTCTGAGCTCATTTCAGCTTTGTAAGGCATCTACCTGGGAGTCTCTGCCTCTCCTTTCATGGAGAGGTAAGTCCTAAGCTCTGGGCTGGGGAGTTAGTGTCAAAATAGACAAAAGCTGTCATTCCATCCATGTTGGGGCTATCCTGTTCCCTTGGTATGTGCCTGGAGATGAGAAGTAACCTACTTCCTTTCTGGGCGCAGTCCTTCTATGGAGTCTAAAGTAGAGATATACAAATGGTCAGAGAGCATTTTTTTAAAAATCTGGATGGGCTTTGGAATGCAATTGGACACTTGTTAAATCTAAATTTCTGGGCCCTGTTCCAGGTTGTCTCAAGTGGACAAGGTAGGACCTAAGAGTCTTGTCACTGAGTAATTGATTTATTTTTGATTAATTAATTACTTATGTTACATGCAGTTCTATGGCACTATGTCTGGCACTGGGAAAGCACTGTCTTGGGGCAGAATCCGACATTCACTGTTTCAGTCCAAATCACTAAGACACGCAGTGATGACAATATTCTCCTTTTCACAAATACGAACAGCAGTTTAAAAAAAACATTTGGACAGAGAATTGTTTATTGAAATGTAAGTTAATAACTGCAAGAACTAAGATCAGTTTAAGTAGACTGCGTTTTGCAATTATAGCTTATAAATACAGCATCCAGAAACACTTTGGGAATACATATTTGGCTTCTTACATCATCTTGACCTCCATTGTGGCATGTATCACTCAGCAATGATAAGAGTGATAGTCTGGGCATCCTTGTGCATGTGCCCTTCATCTCTTATTCTCTGCATATTCCTTCCCATCCTGCTTCTTTCTAGCCTGCACTTCTTCCATGAGGGTTGCTGTGGCAGACATCCTCTGGTCCTATCACGGAAGTAAGAAGTATTCTAAGAGTATCCAGAAGGTTCCTCAACATCCTAGTAAGGCTGCTTTCCACCTCATCCCCAAAGTTGATATAATTTATTTTTGATGCCCATTTAGGAAGGATCACTGGAGACAAAGGTTATCATAATAACATGAGTCTGGAAGGTGAATTGATGGTATGCAGCTGAAACGCAGGAATTCATGACATCTCACCTCCCACATATTGCAGGAGTCAAAAAGTTCTTTGGACATTTTCCCCCTTCTGGAAATCTAGCCAATAACATCAACAAATACAGCTCATCTGCATCTTCTGAAGCTCAGTGGCAGATGGGTCCAACCCCCACAAGGCTTGTGCCAGAGTGAAGCTGTGAGATCAGCCCCCAAGATGGAACATTGTAGAAACACCCTGGGGAAAAGCTCAGGCTCTGCTCTCGTGGGAAGCCCAATCTTCTAACGTCAGGGCTTCCTAAGAAGGTGTGGCTTATGGCAAAGTGAAAAATGTAGACGGTGATGGGAAATAAGCAAACTCAGGTCAGGACTGCAATTGGCAAAGATTGGTGTCTGTGTGTTCTAGCTCACAGCTAAAAACAGAATAAAAGGTACCAATGAACCTAATGCACAAAATCATTTCAGATTTGGCTTCCCATGTCCTGAAACACTCCACGTATTTATGACCACCCAATGCCAGAAATAACAGCACTAAAGTTGCTTGCTACATGCCATTAGACAAAACTAGAAAAAAATAATCAGTTCAGCTTGGAAAACATGTCTCTGGGATGCAACCTAGAAGCTGGGGAGGAACAATCTGGATCCAGTGTGATTCTCACTGCAGGAGGATTCAAAGGCTAGGCTGGCCATAGCGAGGAGGAGAGGTGGCAGAAATTAAGAGTTCAGCATGCTGGCCAAGTGGGCTCTACCACATGCCAGATCACAGATCTCTTTAAATTCATTTGACTTTGGGAATAGGTGTGAGCTCAAGATAGACCACTAGGTATTGCATTACACTTGGACCTTTACTCATTGATGCAATTAGTTGTCTATGGACTAAGCCTTCCAATGTCAAAGGCGATGTTCTCTCTATATCACCACTCATCTCTTTTTACTCAATAGAGCAGTCATTGAGTGAGGAGCTGAAGATAAAATGAGCAGTCTCTGCATTTCTGTAGAATACAGAGTGGAAGGGGAACAGGAAAAAGTGACACAATCATCAGATACAGGTTGTGAGGTCACGTTTATAGCCACAATTCAACTGGCAGAAATAGAATGCTCTAACCATAGCTGAACTTCACTTATTCTCCACATCTAGTTACTTCTCATAACCTTTTGGCTATCTCACATCCAATCACAGAAATGAAGGTTAATTGAATCAAAGCTTGCATATTAGTGATTGGACACTTGTCTGTCCCTATGAATTTCCACTTCTGTCTTCCTCTGTGGATTTAAATCTGGATGAAGGAGAAGTAACACAGCAGCAGGACCCTAAGCAGAGACCTGTTCTTTCTACCTATTCTTCTTTTGTTGAAGGGCTCTTCTGATAGTTGGCCTTTGGCCTTCACCATAGTCTAGTGTCTAGTCCACTCTGTGAAAAGATCTAAAGACATGGTATGAAGACTCCTGTTTCCATATCCTTCTTATTTGGGGATCTGTCTGCTACTCATAAGAATGAGCTATGTGGAAGAGGAGCTATGGGGAAGAGCTATCTGGAAAAGGAAAGGGCTTGAAACAATGCCATCCAGAGACCACTGACAAACAGAAACACTGGGGAACTTATCAAATTGATACTCCATACAAACGAGAGACACTACAAGTTTCTTTTCCGTCTTTCTTTTGTGCCAGTACTGGAGCTTAAACTCAAGGACTCCTTTCTCTTGGCTTTATCCATCCATGGATGATGCTCTACCACAAGCCACACAGCTAAGGAAGATCCTAAGCAGGGCCTTGAAGAGGAGATAAGATTTGTATAAACAGTTTCAGGGGCAGTGATTAGACCTGCCTGGCTGGAGTGATGGGTCTTTCCAAAAGGAGTATACACAGTGCATTATTTTGTTTGTTTTTTTCTCCATTGTTGCTGTTTTTGTTTTTGACACGTTTTGTCTTGTAAGTTTATCCATTTTGGGGAGGGTAAGAGGGAGCACAGAAATGGTGGGACAAAGGGTGAACAAATGCAGTAGTGACACTCATGAGACACTGTGTTGAAAATGAACTATACAACTGGTGGGAGGGCATTGGAAGAGAAAACCTGGAAGCAAATGAGGGAAGAGGTGACACTGCTCAAAAAACGAATATATTCATTTACTCACTTATGCAGCTGTTGCCCCTCTGTACATCACCTTTCCATAACAAAAATAAAAGGTAATTTACAACTGAAATAAAGAATACTCAAACCTAAAACAAAAAGAAGTGTAGATAGTAGTAAAACAAAGAATTGAGAACTCAAGACTTGAGGTTATGCCTCTGGTTCTTGAAATCTTTAAAATAGGAGCAAAAAATTTACTAGCAGAGTTATTGTAGTGAAGTTACTGGAAGAAGAATACTCCCTTGCTTGACATAGAGTAGACCAAGAGTAAATGCCTAGGGGTAATGTGAGAGTTCCTTTCCTCTTGTAGGTAGTGCTTTAAACAAACAAGACACTAAATATTACCATATTTAGTCCTCAGCAAAACCTTCAGAGGTGAATAAAGGAGATATAAATATTCTCGCTTTATAGATGCTAAGAGATTTCTCCCCTCCTTCGGGAAACAGAAGAGAGAAAAAAGGAAAACAAACACTCTATGATTAGCTTAAGGACTTGAGTGTCAGGGAAGGTGTTGGGATTTTAATTCAATAGCTAATAGGTGGCTACACATAGTCTAATTGAAAAGATAGCAGGATTTTAGGAAGGTTAATCTGGCAGTGGTGGCAAATTGGGATGAGAAGGAGTTATTCAAGTAAGCCACAAAGGCAAGCACTTTGGAGGTTGCTGCTTTTAGAAAAGTATCAGATTAGTGTGTGTAATAGTGGGTGTGGCATAAATTAGACAGTATTTTCTCATTCCCAGTGAGATATGTGCAGTGATCCACCTGCTGCTCTGCCTACCTCTCTCTCCCTTGCACAATGATGATAAAGATGAGATGAGGACCATGATGCAAATGATACAACAGTTACCTGTTATAAGCACCAGTAGTGTATCAGAAGTGGCTATATAGAGTAAAACTAAATTCTTAGAATATGGCAGATAAAGACTGTCGAGATAAGAGGGGTTGAATAACTGGTCCTAGCATGGCAGAGTTAGAGCTTACAATCAGATTTAGACCTAGCTCTTATTCCAGAGCCTGTGCTTCATTCACTCTCATTTTTCTGTTCAGGGATTTGGAGGTTGTCTTATCAAAGGGAAAGAAAGAAATGTCTTATTTATACCAACTTTATGTCAGAGTTAAAACTCACCATTGCTTCCTTAGCTACTTAATTGAAAAATCCAATAAAGAGTTCCCTCAGAAAGGGCTGTTTTTGGGCTCTACATAAGATCTGTCTACCACCTCATGGTCTGAACCTGTCCCAGCACATAGCCTTAACTGCTCAGAGATTCATCTGCCTCGTCAGCTGCTCTTCTGTTGCAAGTCCAAATCTACACAGACAATGCAGTGCAGATGCTTCTCAAATTACTATGAGATTTTTGTCTCCCATAAATGCCTCATAAGCTGAAATGCCGTCAGTGGAAATGCACTGACTCTATGTATCCTACAGAGCATCCACGTTTAGCAGTGTCAATCATTGCAGGATCATAAATGAATGGCTGACTTGGCGCTTTAGCTGGTTACTAATGCCCAGCCCATGATCACATGTCACCAGAAGAAGACGGCCACTGAAAATGTGAAGTATGGCTTCATACCTTTGTAAAGTTGAAAAATTGTAAGTCAGATTATAGTAAATTGAGGACCATCTGTATTCCTGAGACACAGTTTTATACTGACATAAATCTTCCATAGACCTTTAGGTCTCCCAGTACTTTCAGAATGATGTACAATATCTGGAGTGAGTCAGCAAGCTAGGCCTCCTAATCTAGCCTGGCCTTGCTCAGCCTGTGACTCCTTGCATTGTCATTTGCCCTCAGCAGAGCCTTTTCCTTCCCTATACTTTTACCTGTCAGTGGGCCATCTCATTCCATGAGGTCTAAAATTTGAAAATGAACGTCACTCACTGTCTGAGAGTACAAGCTGATTCCCCCAAATGCCCCAAGTTCCTCCTGCTTTTTGCTATTAGTTTTCAACAACACTATATCACAACAATCTGGGTACTTCCCCCCCTAACTATGGCTTAAATGTACCTGCCCCAATCCACATGTTGGAAACAATCCTCAAATTAAACGGAGATGCTAAATTTGGTCATGAAGATGGGGCTCCAGTGATGGTATTTGAGGCTTTGGAAGACGAGGAGGAAAGCCAGGCACTGGTAGCTCACACCTGTAATCCTAGTTATATAGGAGGCTGAGATCTGAGCTGGACTAATGCTAGTTCAGGGAGACAAATATGAGAGACTCTTTATCTCCAATTAACTAGTAAAAAGCTGGAAGTAGAGGTGTGGATTAAGTGGTAGAGCACCTCCTTTCAGGGGAAAGAGCCAAGCAAAAACACAAGGATCTGAGTTCAAGCTCAACACACACACACACACACACACACACACGAAGAAAAGCAAGAGATACAACACTTGTTCGGTTTCCACTATGTGATGTCTTTCATCATGTTACAATGAAGTCAAAGGACCCTTCCTGGATGCCAGTAGCATGCTCTTGAACTTCCTAGCCTCTAGAACCATGAGCTCAACGAACCTCTGTTTTTTAAAATGAATTACTCAGTCTCTGGTATTGTTAGAAAACCTGAAAATGGACTCAGGCACTATCTTTGTTAGACTGTAAATGCCTTGAGAGAAGTCTCTACTGTCTGATTCATCATCTTTGCATAATTTCTGCTTTATCATAAACACTATTTAAATACAATAGTTGAGCGAATAAATAAGTGACTGGATAAATGAATGAAACACTCCTGAATTCGGCATTCTAATGGGCACAAAAACTACTCACGATCTGGAAGCACACATGGAGTGAAGTGGCAGTTGCCAGGTCACCTAGGAACATAGAAGCTGGAAGGAAAGACAATCTACCGCTGAGAAGCTGAGATGGGCATGTTGAAATCTAGGTAAAGGGGACTGGAAGGAGAGTTATTTACACATTTTGTGTGGGGGTTGGAACTCGGTCATCACTGACTCAAAGACTATGTTCTTCAGTTCTTATTAAAAACTAGTTTGCAAGAAGCTCTTGGAGGGAGCACCAGGAGGGCGAATAATTCAGGGAGTGAATGAGCTCTGAATGTCAGCTGAAACACAGTATGCCCTGGAGAAGCTAGCTTTGGAAAGAATGTGTGCAAACAGGGAAGGGAATGTTCTAGACTTGTGACTTTACATGTGACTATTTTTCACTTATTGCAACTCCTGATTATGTAATATAACGATGTGCAAACCTAGATTTAGCTTGTCCAACATGTCCACCTCTCTGAGATGTAGAACTAAATCAGAAGAACCCAAATTTAGCAGCGCTAAACCAGATATGCTGAAAGTAACTGTGTATATCACAAAATTCACACTTCAGAGCCAGTTTATCTTTACATTATGCTAGAAAGGGACAGGCATATATTATCATGGTTAAGAGTGAGGTGTTTGAGCAGACAATGTTCATTCTATTACACTCTACTCTGATATTTATTAGCTGAGTGACTAAGTGTGAGTTATTCAGGCTCTTTGTGCCTCAGAGTAGAGAGTTAAGAGACCACACATAGGACTGTTTTAAGGGTGAAAACACTCACTAGATTGTAGCTGTTGTGAAGTATGCTTATCTTGCTTCTAAGCTCTTAGTGAGTCTGAAGCAGCAAAGAAGGTGCCTTGGGCAGGTGTGTTGAGAGTAAAGGTGGCTGAGGTTTGCCAGCAACACAGGTATCAGGAGCAGAAACACAGACACAAAAGGGGCCATTGGTTCAATCACTTGAAATAATAAGAAATGTTCTATTGGGGGCTTTCATTTTATTAGAGGGGACAAACTATATCGACTAGGAGAGGCAGTTTGAGGGAAGGTGAAGCAGAAGATTGAGGAGAAATGGGTGAGGAGGTGTAAGAAAGATTCTCCAAGAACTAAATGACTGGAGAGAATGGGCCCTATGCAAATGTGGGGAAGAGCGGTCTTGGCCAGGAAAAGAACCGTTGCATGGCTGTGAACCTTGATGATGCTTGATGGGTTTGGAGGTCATGAGAACACACGTTTCATGAGGTAAGCCTGTTCATTAATTCACTCATTAC
The DNA here is from genome assembly GCF_000151885.1 of Dipodomys ordii. Lineage (NCBI taxonomy): Eukaryota > Metazoa > Chordata > Mammalia > Rodentia > Heteromyidae > Dipodomys > Dipodomys ordii. The sequence goes on from NW_012267316.1 coordinate 1,319,579, forward strand.
TATAACTCAGGGGTGCAGGAAAATGTCTGGCAGATGATAGTTTCTCAGCATTCAAACGAATACATAAATGCAAGAATGTCGGCACAAGCAGAGTGTCAGAAGCAGAAATAAGTAGGGTAAAAGAGATGATCTGTAGAACAGCAGGGTCCAGACTACACAGTATTTTCCATCCTTGGTAAAGGTTTTAACATTATTCCAAGGGTGATGGGAGGCACATGCTGTGGAAATGTATTTCTCTGCCTGTTAGTGAGGACAAGATCAGACTCGATGAACACAGGAAGCAGAAAAAGCAAATGAGAGGCAATAGGGCTTCAGCTAGGGCAGTGATGATATTGGTGGTAACCACTGACCAGGTTCTAGGTGTACCCTGTTTCTAACTGTAGAATGTTGGGGAGTCTGAAATTAGTGAAGAATGATGTTACCAACATAAGAGAGTGGTTAAGTAAAATGTAGCAAATGCATAATATTAACAATTACACATGAGCTCCATATACTAATAGACACAGGGATAGGTGTTTAAAACATGGTATGGAGTACATATTTCAGAAAGACAAAGAGCTATGGCAAAATGCTTCCATAGAAACTGGAAAAACTAACAGAACATTCAATGTATATTACAGGAATGCAAACCTACAGATCTGTAAATAAACCTAAAGATCTTTTGAGCTGATATTGGTTGCATGATGCTTTGTTCTTCATTAGGTAGAGGGGAGAGAGGATGGAAAGAGGACTGAAAAACACAATAAATTAATAAGATGAGATGGAACAAAAGAGGAGCTGTGCTAGGACCCCTTGCCCTAAGGAATTTGCTTAATACTTTATCACTGAAAGTCAAGCCCAAAGAAATAACCTCCATTACAGACTGCAAGGTATATGAGATAAATTTCTCTCTGAGACTATAATTTACAAAGATCATTTTATTTTTGTGGTACATGTACTCTTTAGCATCCAAGATGGTCCCCAATGAGCACTGCCTCCTGACAGGCATGCCTTTATCTAGTCCTTTGCCAAATTTAACAGGGGTAGCCTATGGACCAATGAGATACTACAGAAATGATAGTGTTTGACTTCCAAGGATAGGTCATAAAAGCTATTTTAGCTTATGCCTTGGGTCACTTGCTCTGGAGGATTGGAGGTGGGAGAGATCCAGTTGCCATGATGTAAGGATACTCAAATAGCTATCTAGGGAGAGCCACGTGGTGAGGAACTATGACCTCCTATCAATAGCTCCCATTAACCTGTCAGCCATATGAGGATTTGGAATCAAACTATCTAACTCTAGTCAAGCTTATGATTTCTTATACTTCTTTCCATATCTTTGCTGTGATCATAAAACACTGAACCTAAATACTCAAATAAACTCTTCTTTGGATTTCTGGCTCACAGAAACTCTTCAGGGAGATGAAGTTTATTGTTCTTTTCTTTTATTCCAATTTCCTTCCTTCCTTCCTTCCTTCCTTCCTTCCTTCCTTCCTTCCTTCCTTCCTTCCTTCCTTCCTTCCCTCCTTCCTTCTTTCCTTCTTTCCTTCCTTCCTTCTTTCCTTCCTTCCTTCCTTCCTTTCTTTCTTCCTTTCTTTCGCTACTTTGCTCATTTTGGTGGTAAATTGCTATGCAATACATTTAGTTGACATAATTTAAGTCATTGCTTGAATTCCTTTCCACTCCCAAGAACTGCCTTACCAAGAGTTCTGAGAAGGAAAAGCATATTCTTCCTTGAACTGATTTGTTGCTTCTCATTTTCTCCCAATAGGAAAGGTGCTAAAACTAATAGTTTAAATCAAAACAAGTAACACCTGGCTCAGGTAAAATAATGTCCTGTGAAATTAGTCTTTATAAAATCAAATGTTGGCATTTTTAGATGCCATGTTTAGAGGCACCTTTAAAGTGATGAATTAGTGTTATGATCACACAGTGGTTTTCATAAAAGCATGCTTTTCTTATTCATTCAAACTTCCGAAAAATTGCCTGCTGTGAAATCTTTTCTGTTGGTTCTTTCTATAGTCTTTTACGAAAGATCTATAATGTACCAAATAAACAGATGAGCCCAAAGCAGTGAAATAGTTTTCAATTTCTTGACTTTCAGTAAGAACTTGAAAATTTTCATAGATAGGGGAGGAGGGGTTTTTTTTAATGCTCCTTTTAGTTTCTTCAGGACTTTGGTAAAGTTGGCATGGTAGTACATGCCTGTAATTCTAGCACTGGGGAGTTAAGGCAGGAAGGTCCAGGGCTTGAGGACATCTATGGCTATACAAGTTCAAGGGATCTGGAACGCCCTCCCCCCACCCCCACATGTGTACTCCAAAGGCATTTGGGCCTGGTAGAAGCAAATGAGCACCTTACTCTATCACAGTGGAGAAAGCCACAGGCTATGAAGCAGGAATGACATTTTCCTCCCTTGTTAAAAATGATGGCTATTGTGTGCTAAAGTACTTTTAAATAGACAGCAAAGACAAGACTGTTAGGATAAAACTCTAGCAAATCAGAAGAGCAGATGTATGAAAGAAACTTGCAACCTGAGACTGAAACACCATGTCTGTCCAATCTATGATTTGTGCTGCTGAGTGTGGGTTTACCATGAAAATGTTACCATTGAGTCAAGAGAAGAAAGGTGTTGTGGCTTCTGGCACTGAGGCGACAGGATGTCACCCTTCCCAGGGGCAACATGGCTGACCTAAGAGGCTCATGAGAACCCCAAGGAAAGGAGCTAGGATTGCATCTTAACAACACAGATAAACAGAAGGGAACAGACGAAGACATGTTGAGTATAGAATGATTCCCAGAACCTAAAGACAGAAAATACCAGAAAGAACAAAGAAGGGAGAAGCCTCAAAAGATTCTTGGATTTCAAAGAGCGAAATGTTCTCTTATTCAGCTGAGCAGTCACCACCTCCAATTATCTGTAACAGAAGTTAATCTTTTCACCCTAAATACAATTCATCTTTTTTTTTTTTTTGCTGGAAAATCCACAGTATTACATCGTCATGGTAGATTTTGATAATCACACACAAAAATTTGACATGATGATGGGGATTGGATTATTTCCAGACCTATGCATGTGTGTGTGTGTGTGTCTGTGTGTGTGTGTGTGTGTGTGTGTGTCTGTGTGTGTGTGTGTGCGCGCGCGCTCTAGAGCTTGAACTCAGGGTCTGGGTGCTATACTTTAGCTTTTTCACTCAAGGCTAGTGCTCTACCACCATTCTATTTTTGGCTTCTTCTTTAAGTGGTTATTTAGAGATAAGAGTTTCACAGACTTTTCTGCTCAGGCTGGCTGGCTTCCAACTGTGATTCCCAGATCCCAGCCTCTTGAGTAGCTAAGATTAAAGCGGTGAGCCCCTGGCACCTGACCCCAGGCCTTTCTTAAGCCAGAGACAAATACAGGGTGAAGATCATGTCTTTGGAATTCAGACAGTGGATCTTGTTCATCTTACTTTGGTGATCTTAATTGAACTAGTGAACTTCAGTGTTCTGAGAGACTTCCCTCTATGCTATACCAGTGCCAGTGATCTGCATTCAGGTTTACTTTGGCTTTCTCTACCAAGCTGCTTTGGCTTAAGTGTGTTCCATAAAATTCATGTACTGGAAACATCCCTAGTGCAAGAGTGTTGGGCTGTGATACCTTTAACTGGTGAGTAGGTGAAGATGGCCTTTATGGATGTATTAATGCCATTGTTGTAAGGAGTAAGTTTCATAAGAATGAGTTCCAAGAGAGGCCCCATGGTTCACGCCTGCTGACCTAGGTACACAGGAGGCCCAGGTAAGAGGATGCCAGTCCAGATTAGCTGGGTATAAAAAACAAGAGACCCTATCTGAAAAATAATAAGAGCAAACATGTGAGAGCTGCAGCCCAGTTCCAGGACAATGAAAACTATAGAAATGTAAGTTATATAGAATGAAACCATGATAATATGTTATATAAATTTATAACATTTTAAATTTTTTATAAAGGACATACAGAGAGGTTATAGTTATATAAGTCAGGTAAAGAGTACATTTCTTTTTGGATAATTTCACCCCTTCCCTTGTTCTCTCCAGTTTGAATTTATAGTTTATACAAATTATATTAGCTGGGTGCTAGTGGCTCATGCTTGTAATCCGAGCTATGCAGGAGGCTGCCATCTGAAGATCATGTTTGCAGCCAGCCAGGCAGAACAGTCTATGAGATTCTTATCTTCCATTAAGCACCAAAACACCAGAAATAGAGCTGTGGTTCAAGTGGTAGAGAACCATCTTTGACAAAAAAGCTAAGTGTTCGACCCCAGCACTGAGTTTAAGCCACAGAATCAGCACAAAAACCAACAACAAAACAAATTATACATATATTTAAGTTACTTTTATAATTGTAATATACATGTTTATAATAAAACATCATATTTATGTAATAGATATATTTATAATTTATACAAACTCTGCTGCTTTTATATTATGGCATATGTTTATAAGTAGATATATTATTATATTCATATAATTATAAATTACCTAGACTGTGTATTCTGTTATACCAATACAGAATTGACTAAGAATAGCCTGCTGAGCGAATGTGTGAATAAAGAAATGAAATGAGAGATTGAACCACTGGTCCAAGACCTCAGGATTAAAAGTTCTGGGGTGTGAAGGGTTAGCTGACTATAGTGCCTGAGTTTTGTGCTATTCTATTAATTGCATGATCTCCTCCCTGAAGGGGAAAGCTGCAGAACAGCAATTCTGTTGGTTGGAGAGGCAGAAGAAATTATCTGGGAAAATGTGCTCAGTTTTGGAAGTAAGTTGTAGGAAGGCTTAATAAATCCATTATATCTGAGTTTCTGACAATCAGATTTGCCTTGGGGAAGGAATGCAATATTAGTGTCACATCCATCCAACAGGACAAAAGAACAGACTTGAAAAAGTGCAGGTGGCCTTTCACAATGAGCCAGGCCAGGCTGCAGCTGGAGTTCCCACTAGAAACCTTCATCTGTTCTGGACTTCTCTTTGTTGGAGACCCAAGATTCATTCTAAACAGAAACTAATGCATGAGAGATAATGAATAGTTTTTGATGTGAAATGATTTATCAAAATTCTTATGGAAATGTACCAGCTTTGCTTTAACCATGAACACTGTTTTTTACATATGATACACTCTCAAGATGGAGTACAGGTGGGAGGATTCAGCCCAAAGACTAAGAATGTGAATCAGAACCAGCAATGGTTTTAGGCTTTTTTTTTCTATTCAAGCCATCTCTTGGTGCAGCTATTAAAAGTGAGTAAGAAGAGGTTTCATTTTTCAGACCTTTTCCAATTCACTTTCACAGAAAATTGGGTACCACTTTCTCTCCTGCTCTCCATCCGGTTTTCCATTTCACATCTTTGTTCTGCTTATTAAGTTCTCTGAGGTCAATCTTCTGTCTTAGATTTCACCAAGACTTATCAGCTTCCTGTTCTAAATCTATGAACCTTTGTCATTTTCCAAGGATCACGGAGGTTAAATTGACAAACATATATATTCTGGAAAGAAGGATGGATAAAAGGAACAACAGATTTGACTTGAATGTTTTGAAGTTTAGCTTCACTGGTGGCTAGGCTTCAGTGACTTAATTATGAAAGACTATTTGGATTTTATGCATCATGGAGGAGTTTATTCAAGTCTAGGTTTTAAAGGTGATAAGCTACAAAGACAGAGGATTATCTACCATGAAAGAGATTTTTTTCTCTAGCATGAAGAAAAGAACTTCAGGACAGGAAATGGGCTGGGACTACCACAGGATTACTCCTTTTGTGATTTTGCAAATCAGTAGAACTGGTCAGTCTTATGGAAAGAGCAGATAACATAGAGACTGCAAGCTACACCTGAAAAATCTGGCATGAAAAATGCATTCAAATTCAACTAAAATAACCTGCACTTCTGGTTTTTTATTTGTAAGTGATTCTACCCATTTACTAATTTAAGAAAGAAATGAAGTGGATAATATACAATCTTCTCACACTTATATGTGTTTTATATTGCTACAGTATATTGTTTAAGTTTTGAATTTAGGTGTCTGCTAGGGTATGAACTGTGTCTCTTTGGAATGCGTTTGTTAGAAGTCTTCAAGGGAATTCAAAACTTGAAATGTAATACCAACAGTAATTTTGATGTCAGTTTTAGCGAGCCTGATTCAAAGGCTTTATGGTTTATTTAGTTCTTGTTCTTTCCCTTGAATCTACTGGTTGAATAGATCATTTTAAAACAATAAGAAACGATGAGTTGCAGGTGACTTACACATATTTCCTAGGTATTTGAGAGGCTAAGAATGGGAGGATCATAGAGTCAAGTTTACCTGGGCAGAAAAGTAGAGGCTCTTATTCATCAGATAGTTGGGTACAGTGGTATATGTCGATCATCCTAAACTGAGACGAGGATTGGAAGGTCACAATTTCACACCAGTCTAGGCAGAAAGTTCTCAAGACTATCTCCATGCTGGGAAGCTGGATTTGATAGCATATACCTGTCATCCTACTAACCATATGAAGTGTAGTGGATCACAGTCCAGGTACAAATAACAGTGAAAAATGGGGTTAGATGGTCACTCAGTAGTAAAGCACCTGACTAGCAAGAGGGAGACCTTAAGTTCAAACTCTGGTAGAGAGGCCAAGAAAGAAGGAAGCAAAGAAGGAGGGAAGGAGAAGGAGGGAGGGAGGGAGGGAGAAAATAATAAGCCACTGCTGTATCTAAGAGTACAAGAAGAATGACAGGGCACCTCTATGGATTTCTTCAGATACACGGATGATCCATTATGACAATATAGTGGATAGATATGAAATATAAGCCTGATTCTTTTGCTCAGTATGCTTCATAATAGTTATTAGATCAAGTCAGTCCAGGGCCTGTAATATGTAGGTTGTATGGTTTCCATGAGCACTGCAGGGGCTCAGGGAATCAATGAGAGGAAATTAGCATCTTACATTTAAAGTAAAACATGAAGAAGTTAAGCCATCTTGCAGGGAGCCAGTAGCTCATGCATGTAATCCTAGCTACTCAGGAGGCTGAGACCTGATGTGGTTCATGGGCAGGAAAGTCTGTGGCATTTTTAATCTCCAATTAACCATCTCAAAAGCCAAACATGTCATCTGTAGTATGGTTCAAGTGGTAGAGCATTAGCCTTGAGCACAAAAGCTTAGGGACAGTGCCTAGACTCTGAGTTCAAGCCTCAGAACAAGCACCCAAAAAAAAAAGTTAAGCCATCTCCCAAACCTAATAAAAATATATTCCATTAAATAAATATGATCTTTATTATTTGGTTCAATTATTTATCCTATTACATCACTAAGGGGATTTCTGAGAGTTTAGCAAATCCAAAAAAAATAACAAGCCAACCAATCTGACCTTTAGAGTTTTTCCTTTGTGCAAGAAAATGATCAATTATTAAGACTAATTTGTCTTTACTTAAAATATTTCTGGAAAAGTCCTATCATTTTCTTTGTGGCACTAAGTTTATTTATAATTAAGGTTCTGACTTGTTGCTAATAAAAAGATGCTAGAAACGATCTGAGTCATTGCTAAAATTAACACTAAATTTTGATTGGAAGGGAAAAAAACAACCAATTGCAGTTCACTGAAACTTAGATATGAGGCTTTTAGACTTTACTGCTTTAATTTAGAGGTATTTCATTTGTTTTTCCTCTTATGTCATAGTTTTCGGCAGAAAGCTCACAAAATGAATGGGGAAAAGCTCCTTGTTTTAATCTTTGGATGCATCTCCAACAACAAAGAAGAGAACTTGAGCTCGGAGGTGGGCCTCAGTGGTGTCTTCCATGAAATCCCTGATCCCTGTGCTTTCCCCACTTCCACCACTGCAACTTTGGTTGGTAATAGCTTGTGCTTATTGCAACCTGAAATAATTTCAGGAGGTTAATCTTACAGAGAAATAGCACAAGTAAGACTCTATGTGCTCAGAGCACTGACCCATCATTTCTGAGTTTTGTTTTTAATTTAGACTCTATTTGAAAAAAAAATTGTGTGTCATTTTGTTTTGTGGGGCTAGTGATTGAATTCAGGACTTTTTGTATGCTAAACAAGTGTGCCTGGTCCCTTTATATACCTCAATTACAAATCAGGCTTTCCTGAACCCGAGTCCTCTCTCAAGCACATACACTTTGAGGTGGTATCTATCTCGCTGTTTTTGTTTCCTCAACCTCTGACTCTATAGGCTATTTTTTCGGCATTTTTATTACCTTTAAATAGTTGTGCGAAAGAGTTGACATTTAATAAAGCAGTTTATAAATATGATATATCTTGATCAGTGTTACTACTTTCATTATTCTTATGCATTTCTCCCCTCCCCATCTTTTTCCTCATTCTTTTAGTTTTGTAGGATATATACTGGATTCTTTTTCCATGTATTTTTATTGTTATTGTAAATATGATGTACAAAGGTTTACAGTTATATATGTTAGATGAGTATTTCTTTTTGAACAATGTCACCCCTTCCCTTGGTTTCTCCCACTTTTCCCCTCCTGCCCCCCCAAATTGTACAGTTCATTTACAACATAGTGTCTAGTGAGTATGGATGGTAAAACATGGACATGATAAATTATACAGGTCTTTAGGCATTAACACAGTGTTACCACAGGAGAATATTCTTAGGAGAGGGGATCACAAATCTGCAATAGCTATATGCATCTGACCATATAAAATAATATTTATTGAAGTGAATTACAGGAAATGGAAACAAGAGTTTTCTTCCTTTGTTGCTGTTTTTGTTTTCTTTTCCTTTTGTCTCATTGTTTGTTCATTTATCTGTCTTTGAGAACGGTTGGGATAAAGGGCAAACAGATGTAGCAGTGACATGTTATAGGCTATTTCTGTACCACCTATTCTTGCATTTCAAACAAACACTGCGATTAGTTATTCTGTGCTCTGGACATCAATCACTCACTCCTTCACTCTCATTCTTCTCAGAAAAAAATCTATTTTAAAGTTAAATGATACAAATAGACACAAAAGGAGATGCCCACCTACTCCATAGACATTAACAATACTTGAAGTGGGACGCAGAGGTAGCCCAGTGACACAGCATATAACTTAGCATGGTCAAGACCCAGTACAACTAACCAACCAACTTGAAGTTAAAATTTACCCTTTGAAGTTCTTTTACACTTTGAGGTTTGAAGGGATTTTTCTTTCTTCCTCTGAGTTTGTGTGGCACTCTCTCCTCACCGAGGAGAACCTGCTTGTATCCTTTTATTTAATCTCACCGGCTACAAAATGCATTGTTAAGACTAAATAGAGTGTCTTTTATGTTACTTACTCAAAGATGATCTGCTAATGAAAGAGTCCAGGAGATGGAAGATCTCAGAGGCAAATGAATTATTTTCTAAATTTTATGTGAGGAAACTAAAGCATTAGAAGATACATGCTAGGAACTAGAGTCAGGAGTAGGTGACAGAAGTGAGGGCAGATTCAGACTGTAGCTGAAGAATGGGATGGCAGTACATGCTTGTAATCCCAGCAATTGGGCAACGAAGGCAACGAGATCTATAGTGAGCTGGAAGCCACCCTGGAGTACACAGCAAGACTCTATCTCGATTTTATCTTGATTTCCTGTGAACAGTGCCAGAGGAAGTGGAGCTGTAATGAGTCAAACACTGAGCCGCTCACTGAGCTTAACATGCTATGTTCTCTTTTCTCTTTTTCAGTATTGACAATTTGGGCAAAATGGCAGAGTTCTCCAATGCTATTGGGATTTCACAGAACTCTCTGCATGTGGGTTTCCAGGCTTCCTGAAGCTTGGGGTTTTCTCAAACACTGAGAGTAAGTGGACCTAGTATTTTTTCTTATACAGGGAAGTAGCCAAGCACAAAAGCCTCTACTGGTGAGAGTTCAGAAGGAAAATAGTAACTCCTTCAGTAAGGATGAGTCAACAAGGACTCCAAGGGAGGCTACTGTCATGAAGAAAAGGCTAGGAGGTACTGATAGTAATAGAACACTATGCCATTATTCTGTTTCCTGGCTCTGCTTGTTCTCATCTCACATTCATTGCCTTTACCTGCTCTGTTCTGCACCACAGGTCTGATGCAAACCACATTTCCCAGCCTCTCTTCTATGCTTGAATTAGGTTGGGTCAGTGGGATGCTTGGCTGTAAATAAGACAGTGGGGGCAAGGGAAATGCCAGGATGGTTTTCATGCCTTGTGCTTCAAGTGGTTAAATTTCTTTTTAGCTCTTAGATTTAAGGCCTCATGAGTCTTAAGATTCAGCTGTGGCTTTTGGTTGTGTTATTTTACTCTGTCCCTGAGTCTCCATACCTCAAGCTAGAGTGATAGAGTCTTCTTGCTAGTCTATTCATGCTGCTAGCCTGTGTTTACACACCATTTTCACTATCTCTGTAGGGAATCCCCTATATTAAATTTCCTGTCTTGAATCATGTGATATGGATTCCATTTTCCATATTATCTTACTATAGATTATTTCACAGGTTAGAACTTTTTAAAATATAGTACAACATCATTTCTGAGTTATGCAGGATTAAACTGGATGTGTGTGGTTGACCTAATATAATATTTCAGTATTTGTATTTAATATTGCATGAAACATTTAGCATGAATACTAGTTTATTCTTAGTTCTCAAAGAATCTGTTATTTTCTTTCTTTCTGAAAGGATAGTTTATAACACAATTGAAGTGTTAGTAATAATAATACAGTTAGCACTGTAAATCCCTTGGGAACATAGATCTTATTGAAGACCACCTGTCTACTCATTTGCAATCCACATGTTATTTTGTTTCTTTAAGGAAAACAAATTAATTATGTAAGTCCTAAAATATAGATGGTAGACACCAAGGAAAACATCAGATTGTACCCAGCCTTTTAATGAGAATTGAGCTCTGAAGGCAGAGTAAGAAGAAAATTCCACATGACTCAGAATTTTCATGCCACTACTTAATATCTCCATGTTCAGGAACAACCCAAATCAGGGCTCTTTTCTTAGATTGACCACTTAAAGAGTAACAGTTTGAGTACTCCTAAAACACTTTTCAGGGATAGTTAATTATGACAGAAACTCCAAAACACAAAACAAAAACACTCAAGAAGCCCATTGTGCCTGCTTTGTGGAGCATCACGCCACCATTTTGTTGATTCCGAATTAAGGTATAAATTCATATGTTCATGAAGTACATCTTGTCAGGTTTATATTCTCTCCCCAGCCTAGTTTACTCCTAGCATCCTCCAAATCTCAGCTCAATCGGTACCTCTTTTTGGAGACAATTTTCTCTGGTCCAGTAGTCCCGGTGGTAGGCGGGCCTGCCCTCAGGCACACACATCACACTGTCTATGCTTATTTGCTCAGGCTAGCATCTCTATTTCCCACCTGACAGCAAGACCTGTGAGGATAGGGACTGTTTTTTAGGATCTTGTGGTCATTTCACTAGTGAATAACACAAAATAAACAAATAGTGCAAAGTAGCTGAATGTATGTATGCATGTATATACATATTCATGCATTCATGTATGTTTAGAGGAATGAATGCATAATGAATAGGCACACAACTTCTCAAGCCTAGAAATGGCTTGCCCTGGAACCAGATGATTTTTGTTGGGGTTGTTCCACGGCTCTGAGTTCTGCTTGAAGAGTTTGCCCTAGCCTGAAGCAGATTCACTCGCTGAAAAGAGAAGCATAAATGCCAATGTGTGTGAACTATATGAAATGACCACTACTCATGCTCAAAGAATAAAAGGGTTGGAGAAGAATCTAAACCGGGAAGCCAAGCTAGGAATGTACCCCTTACATAGCAGCTTGTGAAGGTAAAAGAATCATTCAGGTAAGAAGTACATTATCTGTCCTTCATCTTCCAAAACCAGTGTTTTGGGATCAGCAGACACTAAGTAATGGAAAAAAGAACATTTAGTTAACACATGAGTGCCTTAACTGCAAGATGAAATCTATGTAGCAAGAACTTATTCAAGCATTAATGTACTGGTGGGAATAAATGAGGGAATTATGTGATTATCAATGCTTTTGTAGTGGTTTGATATGTTCAGGAGTAAAGTTTAAAAAAATGCTTCACAAGCATATGCAAACACAGTTATACATAGCATATAATGCTTTTGTCAATGACAGACACTGTACAAATGTGTTCTGGTAAGACTGTTATTTCCCAGTGTCACACTTGTCTTTGTTTAACTGCACCCTGTGAATAAGTGGAATCACTTAACTGTGCATTTTTCAGCACACATGACTCCATATATGTAAAGAATATTTCTGGCGAAGAAACCACTGAAAACATTCAAGTTAGTAATTTTTAAATTTTGAAATAAGCAGGGAGTTGGTGTGGGGGGGAGATGGGAAGGGGAAACAAAGGAGGAGGCAACAATGCTTGATAAGAAATGTACTCATTACCTTTCCCTTGTAACCCTTCTATACAGTATTTTCACAATAAAAACTAATAAAAAAAGAAATTAGCATTCTGGTTCTTCATTTTTTCATTTTAAGTAATCTTTATTGACTGACTGATTTAACTGTCTCATTGAATTTTATTTCCAAGGTAGGCACCAAAATCTTACAATTTGAAAAGCTTACAGGAAGGAAAAAGTTGGCCTATTAACTGTTACTTTTTGAAGATTTGGATTATTAGAACTGTTGAGACATTCTGTGTGAAGTGCAAAATGGTAAAAAAAAAAATACAGTTCAATTGCCACAATGAGAGATGGTTAGAAATGTTACATTACATCCTTGTTGATGATTAGTCAGCTTGTAAGATGGATTCTAAAGCCATGCGTGGGAACATCTGAAGTCAATTAACATGACTCAGATCATACCTTTTTTGGCTAGAACAAAAACATTTTCCCTCTTGGAGGATGATATTTACTGCTTTTGTTTTTTAATGCCAGGGAAATATGTTGAGGAAGTTCGCTTTTATCTCCTGGGCTCACTACTAAGATGCTTACGTAATGGTGCTCTGGCTCTCTGTGACCAATGCTGTCCCCTTAGAGTGGATTTTCCCAATCACAGTAAAGGCTACTCTAACTTTACACCACTGACCCCTCTCCCTATGATGTCCATTTACCAACTTCCTAAATGGAGGTGATAGGCTGGCCTTTGAACAGACTGATTTCCCACTTGAATGAACTGGTTGACCCTGTCCACAATCCTATACTCAGCCCCATTAGCCTTCTCTTTTAATGGACTAAGCTGAGAAAAAACATAAAAGAAGTGAAGAACTGGAACTAAAACCTATCAAATGTTCACAAAGAATGGGATTAATTAAATATCAATAATTTGCTAACTCTATATTCCTTAGTGACACCCCAATGAGATTGTCTTACATAAGAAGAGATGGCTATTAGGTGGGATAAGACTATAAATAAATCTCTGAGGGGCTGAACAACTTAATTTGTTTATATGGATATGGAATTAGAAGCAGTGCAATAGAATTTCCCTCAAAGCATGAAGGTCAGGTTGTAGGTCATCCTGTTGATGCTCAGGGTCTGTTGCCACTGATCTGTGAAGGATTCATCTGCATAAATCCATGAGTTCCTGCTGTGGTTAGGCTGCCTGTTCTGCCCTCAGAAGTCACGAGTTCTTCTCCTACTCTATTAGTTGTTCACCAAATGCACATCACAGAAGGCAAGGTACCTCTTTAAAAATTCAGTTGTCCTAAAAAATTGCTTTATTTTAGAATTTCAAGTAAACTATTCTTTCTTCTTCCTTAACTCCTTAAGTGGTATGTCCCAGTGTTCTCCTCTGTATTTCTCAAGTGGAAATATTCTAACCATTGAAATATTGATGCATAAAAGATGATGGGAAGGTATCTGATATTTCAACCAGTATAAAACAATAAGATTTTTGTGTCACCTCTGAACTAGGATCTGTTGAGACAGAAAAAAATGGCAGGGAGAAAATTGCTTGGATAAAGTATTCCAAGGGATTTTGCTTGGAAGTTTTCATCATGTTCATGATTGTACTAAAGAATGAAACTATTTTTAAAAAATATTGTTATAGGAAGACCCTTCATCTTTTGTTCTTAATCTTAGGAAAATGATGGTATTTATTTTGTTTTTCGGAAGATATGAAAGCTTCAGGCAATTGTTTATCATATAAAAATGAAATAGGTATTTTATTTTATGGAAGGAAATGGTCAAATGTGAAAAAGATAAAAAAAAACTTTTAAGAATTAAGAGATCAAATATCTCTTTAAAGGATCTTCCTAAAAGATTTTATCCTAAAAATTCTCTTCTTTCAGTCTAAATCAGAACGCTGTTCATAGATCCCTCCCAAGGGGCAGCAATAAAAGGCCCTGTGGGAACTTCAGAAGACTCTGATATTAAACTGCCAAACAGGATTTTTGATGTTAAGTGGTGCGAACAGATTGTATTTTAATTGACACATCTAAAGATGACTAATAGGACAACGGAAGGACCAAATAATGAATGTTCTTCAATAAAAGTTAAACAATATTTTTACTAATAAGTAAAACTATTTTACAAGAGGAAGTTCCAGTCACATTTCCTGGTTTTTAAAACACAAAGTTATTTGACAATCTCTTCCAACACCATGGCATTGTATCTAAATGAATGGAAAATCTCAGTGTTTTTATAAGAAATGTGGAAAGTGACCCTTTAAGACAATGGTAAACACAGGAACGTCTCAGAGGGTCCGTAATCATCGAGGTATAAAGTACTTCTGCCCAAGAGGATGTCACAAGGAACTAGCATTATCTCTTGCCTGACTATTATTAACACCAGCTAAGATTCATAGACTATTTACTTTTAAAGAACTGGACATTCAAGCAACAAAAGACAGTAATGAGATGAACAGTTGAACCTGTTTCACCTAAGGTTTTCCTGGCTGTGGAGCAAGGTGAGAAAATGAAGGCAGATGGACTCTTGAGAGAATGCACAGAGGGGAAAAGTAGCTAGCATTTCAACTTAGAATGACAAAGATTAAGGCTGTCCCCAAATCTGCTAGTGATTTCATATGAAGAGACTACCCAAGGGTGTGGGGGCTGGGGAGGTGGGAGGAGACCATCAGAATAGACTACATTACAATGCCCCATGATCCTTCAGGGCTGTGATTCCTACCAGGTGAATGGAAGAATTCTGAATTTGGGAGCATTGGGTGGTGCTCAAGAATGTTTCATTTCTGGAGAGGAAAAGAATGGGAGAATGCAGTCAGTTTTCAGTACAAAACCCATGAAATTAAGAGGGGAGAGGATGGATTGGGAAAGATGGAGGAGAATGGTGAAAGGGGGTGATATTAAACAAGATGCATTGTATTTATAAACTGATTTGTTGAATATTAACTCTTCTGTACAACTACTGAAAGATAATAAATACATAATTTAAAAATGTCTCACTTCAGGAGTGGGGCATAGCTGGCTTCATAGTGAACATGCTCTAGATTCATCTAAAACATCATAAAATCAAAACCCCAAATATGAAGCTCTTCTAAGTGACTTAACTGAATCTGTAAAAACCTTAAGAACATTTGTGTGTGGGGGGGAGGGGGTCTTGTGCTCTCACTTGGCTATTCATTGTTCTCTTTTGGTCTTTTTGGTCAAAGCTGAATTTAAGTTGAAGCACACCTCCATTTCTAGCTTTTTTTCTGATTAACTGGAGATAAAAGACTCATAAGTTTGTCTGTCTGGGCAGGCTTTGAACTTCAATCCTCAGAATTCAGCCTCCTGAGTAGCTAGGATTATAGGCAGGAGCCATGAGAACCTGGCTAAGACTATTTATAGGAATCAAAACTGCCCAGCACTTAATAAGAAGCCGTTCATTAGAAACAAAAATAGAGCTACAAGCATAACTGACATTCTTCTACTAGATACAATAAAAAAACAATTAGTATTAAAAATAGATTTTAACTCAGTATATCAATAGCACTATTACCTGAACACATAATCAATGTACAATTATTAGTGAGAGATTTTATGTTCTTTCCCTCTCCCTCTTCCTCTCTCAGCTTGAAATCCAGTGGGCATTTTACATTTATGATCCACTTCAATTGAGATGAGCTTCATTTCAAGTGCTCAAACAGCTACATGTGATGAGTAGTTAATGTACCTGAGAGCGAGGCTCTCCTGTCACAGTGCTCAGGAAAATCCTCCCCTGAGAATTACTTTGTTCTAAGTAGTTTTTCATTGCATCCACTATTACTGAAGTGCCTGCCTTCCTTGCCCTTGATTGTGTTTCAAATGTCCACTTGATTCTTCCTTGCTCTTCTTTGCTTATTGTTTTTGCTCTGACCCATACTAGAAGGTAGCCATTAGATCAGCAATTGGTTCACTGACTTCAGGATACCTTGGGTTCACTTTTGCTTGCTTATTAAAAATCAAATTGCTGATGGATGGCTGTGGCTCACACCTGTAATCCTAGCTACTCAGGAGGCTGAGATCTGAGGATGGAGATTCGAAAAGTCCTTAAGACTCTTATCTCCAAGTGAGCACCACAAATGCCAGAAGTGGAGCTGGGGCTCAAGTGGTAAAACTCAGAGATAGCACTTAGGTCCTGAGTTCAAGACCCAGTGGTACCGATTATGTGCATGCGTGCGCGTGTGCGTGTGCATACACACACACACACACACACACACACACACACAAAGTCAAATTGCTGAATTCTACCTCCAGAGTTTTTGATTGGACAGATCTGAGGGAAGTCTGAGAAATCTGCATTCCTAACAAGGTCTTGGGTGACACCGCTGCTAGGAAGTGACCACATTTTGAGAACCACTGCACTATGTTCAGCCTTGCTCCCAGAAGCTGCCTCTCCATACATGTGGTCCTTTCTTCTAGCTGGCAGAACCTAGACTTGGCTCAGTGGCCAGTGAATGGTTCTAGAAAGAAGATCTGGGGCTCAGAGAATATTCCTAGTAGTTTCCTTAGTCTAGAAAAGGAATGTAAGACAGTCTAGTTTGTTCTCTGCTTCTGGGGAATGACACACAATTATGGGTTTGTGTATAGGAAGTCCTCAGGGCTCTGGGGGGGGGCAACAGGCTTCATCAGTTCTGATGTTGTCTTCACTGTAGAGCCTTTTCCTCGAACATTTCCCAGGATTTTCTCTTCTCTAATTTTTGTTCTTCTATTTATGAAATTCCAAGGTTAGATTGTATCCCTCATTCCTCCATCTTAGCCTTTCTGATTCTTTCTACCCTATGCTTGCTTACAAATATTTTGGAGAATTCTTCCAGAATATTCACTTTTTTCAGGAGTATTCATTCAATGTTGGACTGAGAGTATGTGTTTGTTTCTTGGAAATTTAAAAGAGAGTGGTTTGTTCTTACTTGAGAAAAATATTTATATTTATTTTATTATAACATGTTATAACTATATATATATATATAAAACACTGTATATTTTTGTCATTCATTCTTCAGTTTGTTGAATTTGATTTTTCTCTTTGAAGGTGTTCATTTTCTTTCAGAGTTTTGTGTTTCTTAGCTTTCTGTTCCTACTGATGAACAAAGAGCTGGATTTAGACTGGATTTGCTCAGTCTAAATGGAAAATCCTGTTGGCTTTTCTACTAACATGTGTTCTGATCTCTGCAGTCTTCATCCTATAGGAAGACAGGATCAGGGAGGTAGTGAGGGAAGTTTTTCCTCATCTGGAGCACGGTCTTCTAGGATCTGGGCCAAAGGGCTCTGCTACCATTGGAGTTGGCTTCCAAAGGGCCAACAGAAACTTCCCATACCCTGAAGTGGTTCAGGAGTTATTAGAATGCAAAATGTTTAACCAATGGAAGCTTTTATGGAGGCTTTTTTGTTGTGCGCTATTATTATTATTATCCTTAAGTAATTGTACAAAGGGGTTTTAACTCTACATGTCAGTTTGTAAGTGTAACGCATCTTGATCAGTGTTACCACTTCCCTCATTCTTCCCCATGTCTCCCAACCCTACTTACTACTTAGCTCCTAAATTTACCTAGTTCCATTTTCAGATATGTAGTATGTGTTAGATATTATGGTTTGGGTTTTATTTTTTTCCTTGTAAAATTGAATTTTTTTTTCCAGCCTGGCACAGGTGACTCACACCTATAATCCTGACTACTCAGGAAGCTGACATCGACCATTGCCATTCGGAGCCCAGGCTAGAAAGTCTGGGAGACTGTTAGCTCTAAATACCCATTAAAATGGCATTGGAGCTGTGTGTGACTCAAGTGGTACAGGACTAACCTTGGCACACACATACACAAAGTAAATAAGCAAATAAATACATTTTTTTAAGATAAGGATTTTAAGAAGTAGCACAAAAAGAGGAGAAAGTGCAACTCTGTCCTGAGGGAGTTTATTTGGGCAACAAGGAAATCTCACCTAGGTTTTGATTGGGATGAACAAGCCTTGCTCTTCATCCTGCGTGTTTATGGAAAATTCTACTTAGAGACTTAACTAACCATGGAAAGAAAAAGGAACCAAATTTACTTTAACTCCAAATTGAAAGCTGTGTCCAAAGGTGTTTGTAATCCTAAGCACAGGGCCAAAGGCAGCTCCTGTGGTTTTTAATGTGATACTAACAGCATTCTAGCTGAGGGTGGATCACTTTGTAAACAGCTGGGGGTGTAGATTCTCTTTATTTCTTTTCTGCGTCCTAATTTTGAGACATACAATCCTATACAACGTCTTGAAGGACGAAATCACTGTGAAATGTTGCCGGGAACCAAGTGCTGTTTGCTAAGAAAAATACAGCTACTACCTTCCATAAGAGCCATTAAGCCTTGGGGCCTACTGATAACCTGTTTGACAACATTGATGGCGCCTTCTGGAGATTCCCCACCTATGACCTTTTGCAAGACATATTTTGGGGTTTTGGTGCCTAGCAACCCTATGGACCTGCTGATGTTAATTACCCTGCTCAGCATGCTATATATACTGCCGTGTAAAAAATAAAGTTTGAGACCTTGATCAGAACCCTGTCTTGGTCTCCTTCCTCGCATCTGGTTTGTCTCTCATTCAAGTCAGTTCCTCTTCGAGCCCTTGTTGACCGACCCTGAGGGCCAGGGCAAAATGTATAGGCTACCTAGAATATTTTGATAAAACTCACCAAAGTGGCAAGACCTAATTCAGTGGGAACTTTGTAAGAATTAAGAGACTGTAATTACTTGTTCTGCTTTGGCAACAGCTATGCACAAATTAGGATTTTTCTCCAAATGTGGGTTATACTACTAAGTACAAGATCTAGTTACAGGAATAAAGGAACAGATACCACATTTTTTTTTGTGTTTTGTAGTTTGCGGAGATTTATATTTTATTAATTATACTTAAGAATATTTATAGAGGAATAATAACATCACATTCTGAAGTACATGCTGTCACTTAGCAGGCTGAGGTGTATCTGTAATTCTGTATTTTAGTCTTTTGGAACAAACGTGTATCACTCCACTAATACTAATTTATGTGTAGCAATGCCTGTCTACTCCTGATAGAGAGAATGTGCCTGCCATACCGTTATAAAGGTATTCAGTAAGTACTAGCTTACCTTTATTCCTCAAGGCAGTTATTAGGCTACAGTGATATTCCAGGCACAGTGGTAGGCAAGGAGAACAGCAGTAATAAATGAGAACCAGAATTTGAACAGTAGTGTTCACAGATAACTTTAAGATTTGCAGCTATTCAACCTGGGGATTGCCGACTTTTACTGAGAGCAATGACTCTAGAGAGTTGGTCCCTAGACCAATAGGCTCTGCAGCACTTAGGGACTTGTTGGATCTCTGACATAAATCAGGCCCAGAGAGGCAAAAGATATATATGTTTTCTCTCATATGTGGAAGTTGGGTCTAATATCATATATATATATATATATATATATACATCATTAGATACATTAGAATATATCTGTTATTATATAGGGATATAATATATCTATTATATCTCTTCTTAGAATTATAAAATTATATCTATTATCAGACATAATATGATATATCTACTATTAGCTACATATCTAATTTATATACATATTTTATATATAAATTAGATCTAACATACACATTCGTTCTAATATTTTATAAATTAGATTTGTATCTATATTTATGTGTATATATGCATATATACACCTATACACATGTCATATGAACATATATACAAATGTATTTACTAAAGTATGGTGTACCCAGGGGATAATTCCAATGATGTAACTCCTTTGAATAATTAACTTACAGTATAATAAAACAATTACCAGGAAGCTGGTACTGAAGGTTTCAGGGGGAAAGGAGAGGAGGTCAAGGAAAGGGAGAGGTGAATGCATGGCAGAAGGAAGGGTGAGAAAATGGAGGTATAATATTCAATGTATATATGTGAAAGTTGGACTAAGAAAATAGAGGGGATAAGTGGGGTTGGGAGAGATGGGGGAGAATGAGGGAAGGGGTGACATTGGTCAAGACGCATCCTACTCATGAGCTGAAATGTTTTTAAACAGTGACTTAAAGTTAATAAAATTATAATTAAAAAAAAAGAAATGAGAATAGGCCCTGGCCTATTGAATCTGAAACTCTGGGAGCCTGGGTTTTAACTAAGGAGCTAATGCTCCAGAGGTTCTTTAAGCACGGAAATTTGAGAAGCACTGGTAGGGTGGACTGTAGCCCATTATCTGAAGCATTTCTTAGTTAAGCTCTATTTAAAACGAATACAATGCAAAGAGACTAGAAAATCATGGAGGTAATGGTGGCGTGTATCACTCTTACTTTGCTTCTAAAGCCAAACCTAACTATTTTGGCTTAAAGCATATTGGGCTCTACCTTTGGCTTCAAACTAAGGGGGATTATTTAAAAGTCTTTGCTTTTATGTATTTCTATTATCTAAGTAAAAGTGTTGAGGGTTTCTGAGAAAAGTCATCCAACTGTGCAGGTTGATCCCAGTGTAAATGCATAAAATAGATGGATAGTTGTCAACTGCCTTGGTGTAATCCAAGTGGCAAGCCTACCATATTTGTTTGTCATGTGCTCACACATTCTCCCAGCAGATGTTCTGAACATTCTATTTGCCTATTAACTCTGCCAACTACTAGTCTTCAAGGAAAAACTGCCTGCCATGAATCCTAATCAAAATGTTATTATAGATACAAGTTTTGGAAAAATATCTTGACAATCACTCTGTAAATTTGCTTAAGTCTTTTGCCCCTTTCTGACTTTGATCATGTTTAAACGAAGGCAGGAACCATAACTGCTGCTCCACTTGAGCATAAAAACAACTCACCCCCTGCCCCATTGTCCTTCTCCTTCACTGAACCATTAGTATTTTTCCTTCAATCGTCACATGTGTTCTTTCATCTTAAAGAGAAAGCCGCACCTTATCTCAGTTTTACATTTTTAAGAAGCTATTGATCTTAACACTACTATTATTCTATTATTCTTTTTTGTATGTATTTTTATTGTAAAAATACTGTACAGAGGGGTTACAGTTACATGAGTAAGGTAATGAGTACACTTCCTATGGAGCATTGTTACCTCCTCTTTTGCTTTTCCCCTACCATCCTTTCCCTCCCCACTCCTCAACTTCTCCCTCCCCTCCACAAGTTGTAAAGTTACTTTTCAACATAGTGTCTTGTACATCTCATTGTTACAATGGGTCAACCTGTATCCTTATTTCAGCATTTAAATCTAACACTTAGCTACATTGTTCTCTTTAATTCTCTATTAGTCAGCACTTCAGTTGACTCCTGGCAAGTATTTATTTAACTAGCATTTGCTGAGTAAAGTGGCCAAATGTTTACCATACACACACACACACACACACACACACACACACACACACACACATTTACAGAGAAACCTAACATACATGTTCTCATTATCTAAATAAAACCACCCAGAAGTTTTAAACAGTTAGCATTTTACATTTTTGTTCCTAGTCTTTAAAAGACAAATAGAATGAACAAGGGAGTGTTTGCAGGATGGTTTAGAATCAGAATTCAATTACTTGTGCAAATATTATCTAGGGCAAGTAGGAACAACTAAAATGCAAAGACAATGCCCTTCTTTCAAACTTTGACTCCTAATACACAGTCAGACTTGTAATTGGGAAAGCTAATGTGTACTACTATATAAAGGAGCTTTACTTTTTTCTTCACTACTCCCCTACCTCACAACGAAATGGAACTAATAATCCACATAATTGACAACATTTTGCTCCAAGACAAGAAATATGAAAGAGGAATAGGCAACAAAAGAAATAATGTTTTTTGAAGAAAAATTACTCAGTATCTTTTCCCAATTTTCTTTAAGTGTTGTATATTGCAGGAGACACATGGCCAATGAGACAAAAGGAGAGGGCGGTCATTAATGAGTGAGCTGTGTTGGGAAAATAGGGAGTATGTTCTGAAAGAGAAGTGCTATTTTCTATAATAACATCTACAGAAAATCATGATTATTTACTTTGCTGCTATGAAGGAGTTTAAAAGGGGGAAAATACACCAAAATTTATGTGGCTTAATTCTCCAGGTCAAAATATTTTAATTTACATATGCTAAATTTTATCAAACGCCGGGCTGGGATGTAGCTCAGTGGCAAAGCGCTTGCCTAGCAAGCGCAACGTCCTGGGTTCGATCCCCAGTACCAAAAAAGAAAAGACAAAAAAAAAAACAGTTAAATTTTATCAAATGCCATTACTACGGAGCCACACAGAAATTTCACTATTACTTGGCCAATCCATGCACAGAATAAGAATAATTGTTCTTAATTAGATAATAATTATTCACCCCTTTTTTGTGTGTGTGCTGGTACTGGGACTTGAACTCATGGCCTGGGCACTATCCCTTAGATGTATTCACTCAAGGCTAGCTCTCTACCACTTGAGCCATAGTTCCACTTCACACTTTTTTGCTGGGTAATTGCAGATAAGTTTCTCATTGGTTGACTTTGAGCTATGATCCTCAGATCTCAGCCTCCTGAGTAGCTAGAATTACAGGCATGACCCACTAGCATCCAGCTAGTCACTTCTTCTTAAAGAATAAATAGCAATCAAAGCACAGGGATATATGGCAATCAAAGCACAGAGATGTCTCTTATTAAAGGGTAAACACTGATCTCTTATAACATATACCATTGTATATTCTACTTAATGTGCTCAATGTGTTACAACACCATTGGCAGCTATATGAAAACAATGTTAACAAGGACACAGGATGACCCATTACAACAATGATATTCACAAGACACTATGTTAGAAATGAACTTTACAACTTTGAGGGGAGGGGAGAGTAGTGGAGGAAGTGGGGGAGGGAAGGGATAGGAAGAGAAAAACAAAGGAGGAAATAATAAGAAATGTACTCATCACCTTACTGATGTAACTGTAACCCCTCTGTATAGGATCTTTACAATAAAATAAAATAAAAAAGAATAAAATAAAAGACTGTTCAAGAGAGGAGGTACTTACTGTCAAACAAGAAAGATACACAAGAAGAGAGTGGTCTTTTAAATTAAATTAATAAAAGAAATCCAGAATAAAGAATGGATGCCTGTATTAGCAGAAAAATAATGGTACCCAAATTTGCAGAAGTTACACAATGTCTACCTGTCCTTAAAATATTCCTACAAGAACTCTAATAACAACAGATGCTGGAGGGGATGTGGACAGAAGGGAACCCTACTGCATTGTTGGTGGGAATGTAAACTTGTTCAACCACCGTGGAAAGTAGTATGGAGGTTCCTCAAAAGACTCCACATAGAGCACCCCTATGACCCAGCAATCCCACTTTTGGGCATTTACCCAAATGATCACAAACAAGACCATACCAAAGCTACCAGCACAACTATGTTTATTGCAGCATTATTTACCATAGTTAAGATATGGAAACAACCCAGATGCCCCTCAGTAGATGAATGGATCAAGAAAATGTGGTATATATACACAATGGAATTCTATGCCTCTATCAGAAAGAATGACATTGCCCCATTTGTTAGGAAATAGAAAGACTTGGAAAAAAATTATATTAAGTGAAGTAAGCCAGACACAAAGAAACATAGGTCTCATGGTTTCCTTTATTTGCAATAACTAGTATATGTCTGAGACAAGCAGAAAAGGTCAGATAAGGTGATGTTAGGCGCAATGAACCCCAAGATAAGGACACAAGTGGGCAGGGGTGGGGGAAGCAGGGGAGGGGGAGTGTAGTTGTGGAGATGGGAGGGAAGGGATGGTAGGGAAAAACAAAGGAGGAAGCAACAATGCTTGATAAGAAATGTACTCATTACCTTGCTCATATAATTGTAACCCCTCTGTACGGTATTTTCACAATAAAAAAATTCCTACCAGAGAAGTTAATGTGGAATTTTTAAGTTTAAAAAAATCTTAGCAGTAAATATTCAAAATCTAAATTATTGACATGAAGAAGTGGGCTAACTTGTTTCAACAAAGTACTCTATGTCTGTCTTCCAACTGGTAGCTGAGAAATTCTAGCAAAAGATGTTTACTTGAGTTTGAATGTGTTTCATGTTAAAAGGCTTTTTGTGTATAGAATATGTAAAGGAAAAGATTCCAGAAGTAAAGATATCATTCAGTCTGTCTTGCAGTCGTGTCTGTGTTTATGACGGAAGGCGTGCATGAGAAGCAAGCAGATTTGCTGCATTAGGATGTGGGC
This sequence comes from Dipodomys ordii, assembly GCF_000151885.1. Lineage (NCBI taxonomy): Eukaryota > Metazoa > Chordata > Mammalia > Rodentia > Heteromyidae > Dipodomys > Dipodomys ordii. The sequence goes on from NW_012267316.1 coordinate 1,344,089, forward strand.
GTTTAACAAGTGCTTAATAATAATGGTAAGTTTGATTAATGTTTGTTACTGAAGGTAAAGCAACACAACACAGCTCTACTGAGCAGGATGAAGCAAATAGATTACAAAGATGAAGAGGCAGCCTCTAAGATGAGCTGAACACTGCTGTGTTTATGCAATTTACCCTTTTCCTTCTTCTCTTGTTTTCCCATTAAGATACGATGTCATTTAATTTTATTTTAGCTAAAATGATCACAGCTTTAGTTTTAAATTTCACACTGACAAAATGAGATGATTTCTCTGCCCCCTCCCATTGCAGATGAGTAGCTTCAGGAAAATATGGGAACTAAAAACACTCCCTCCCTACCCTACCCTACTTACTGCAGCCATTAGGATTAATTATGTAAGGGTAATAATAAAACCTCCCCCAAGAGTGCCTTGGTAATGAATGTGCTTTGTACTTCTCAGGTACAACTGCCAAATGCTATTGTACAACAAATTCATTACTATAAATCAGAGCAAAACTTAATGAGAACCCACAGAGAGAAAAGGGGGAAATATTGGACTAATTGAGAAGAGTGCTTTTTAGAAAATTTGAAAAATAAAAGGAACACAGGACATAAGCATCTTTCCTTGCAAGTAGATTGCAAAATAGAAATAGAATTGTAGTGCTTTCCCTCTATTAGTTTTCACCCAGGTCCAAAATCTAAAACCAAAGGTATTTTATTATTAAATAATAATAGCAATATTGTATTACTATGAATACTAAGACATGTAAGTGAATTTTTCTTTAAAAAAATTCTGCTGAACCGAAATCCATTTAACTTTAATAAGGATTCAAGAACTGAATGCAAGCCTGCTTGTTTGCTTAAAGGTCCCCAGATGGTGGGGTAGCCTGGGCCTATGAGGTCTGCTCTGCTTCCCGTCTAGTTGTAGCCATCTGTACAATCATTTACAGTGGCAGCCTACGGGGGAACAAGGGCAGGGCTGATGAGGCTCTGAGGTAGGGGTAGTAGCTTTGTCTTCACTTGTGTCCCTGCAGTACTTGAATCTGCCTCAGATTATACAGTACCCCTCCTTACCTCCCATCAGAAACTATAGTGCTACCTGTGGTTGCTGCTCTCCATCCAAATTTTAGTCTGTAAAACCCACCCAGAAGATGAATTCAATTCTTGCCCTTGGCAAAAATGGTGGGATGAGATGTTATCTAGTTGTGACAGTATTTTCTAGTATTTCTCTTTAGAAGTAGCAATTGTTCTCATTCTAAGTGCTTTAGATTAGTTTAGGATTGAGTTCTCTGAGCCAAGACCCCATTAACATTGCTTTTTGGCTACTACTGACACTAAGAAATACATTTTATATTCTGACTAGTATATACATAGATAAATATATAACCTATATAATAAAACATATAGGACATTTTTATATGATATGTACATCTGTATGTGTGTATACTTAACAAAATTCTACTTAGAAATTCAATAAATTTTACCAGTTCACTTATTTTTCTCTTAAAGAAGGATTGGGATGGCTAATTGATGAATAAGACTTAACTCAGAATATATACAGACAACATTTTGAAAGAAAACTTATTGCTCCAAGATTTGCTTTGAAGCCTCATTTGTCCAGTCATACCTCAGCAAGCTGAATTTGACTGAGGATTATGGAGGAAGTTATTTATTTCAGAGAATTTTCCTGGCTGACTGTTTTGGAGAATGACAGTGCTATAGGTTTAGAAAAGTTGATCTCTAAAAAAACAACAAGATTAAACCTGGGAAATTCTTATGTTAAGTATCCTCCATCTAGCAATTTGTGAGATTCATGTTAATAGACATTATCGCTTTCATAGTCTCCAAGACTGTGATGATCTTCATAGATCCTGGCCATGGTTTTATCATGGCATGTGCCCTCTGAATCTCATGTTGAAGTTTGATTGTGGTACCGTTAGGAAGTGAACCTTTTAAAAAGCAATAAGTCATGAAACTTTAGCTCTCATGTGTATATATATATATATATATATATATATATATATATAATAGTACATTCATATGTTAAAGGATTAAAGTATTAATTGGTTTTCACAGGAATGACTTTATAAAAATAAACTTGCATACTATATCTTAAAATGTGATGTTCTCTGCTATGATGTAGTGCAGTTAGAAGACCTTCTCCAGAAGGGTCGAGAAAATGATAGCGCCATGTTTGTGGACTTTCCAGACTCTGGAACATTTGTTAAATAAGTCTTTGTTCTTCATGAATCACCAGGTATCAAGTATTTTGTTATAGCAACAGAAGACATCATTTAGAAGGATTTTTTTAGAAGGTTTGCTTTTCTTCTCCTCTTATTTCTCTGTCATTTTTTGTGATGCAACTCAAAACTAGCCAGAAAAATAAAATAGCTCAGTACAGCTCCATACAGGAGAATTGGTTACAAGAGTTTTGCATTCCCATGAGTTCTTATGTAAGGCCTGTACTGCCTTCTATCTTCCTCCCCTTCTGTGACAAATCAGACATGGCTGATAACCCTAAGTGGAGTGAAGTACAAGAGGAGGCGAGTACATGGGGTAAGAGATAACAAAGTTGCTGGACACCAGTGGCTCACGCCTGTAATCCTAGCTTCTCAGGAGGCTGAGATATGAGGATCACAGTTCAAAGCTAGCCTAGGCAGGAAAGTCTGTGAGATTCTCAGGAGGCTGAGACATGAGGATCATAATTCAAAGCCAGCCCAGGTAGGAAAGTCTGTGAGATTCTTATCTCCAGTAAACCACCAGAAAACCAGAAGTGGCACTGTGGCTCAAGTGGTAGAGCGCTAGCCTTGAGCTGAAGTGCTGAGGGACAGTGCCTAGGCCCAGAGGTCAAGCCCTACCACCCCCCCCCAAAAAAAAGCAGATGAGAAAGTTGCAAAGAATTTATGGATTACAGTGAGAGGAGGGAAGGAAAAACTCCTGGGGAATGTTCTTTACCCAAGGTAAAGGGACGGTTTGTGGCATTCCAGAAGGCTCTACATCTAAGGGCAGGAACCTGAAATAACTTAGAAAATGAGTCTGAGTGAGAAAAATTCTCCTTAAATTTACAACATCCTGCAGAGTCTGTATGGGTTGCAATAAAATACTTAGAACTGAAATAAAGAACTGATTAAATATTTTCTATGTGACTTAGGATGGTCTCAGCTAGAAAACAGAACATACTGGATGGAGGAGGTGTCATTGGGTTATGGTTTTTAGGAATTTCCTTGGCCATCCTAATTCAATGATTCTTCCCTTCTGTGATCATACTTGTATTGCTATTGTCATATGTCAATTCTTTTCCAATAACATTTGTAGATTGTTATTATTATTGTTATTATTAGAGTAGGACAGACACTTGGGAACCTGTCAGTCTCTTAGAGGTGTGCTGTGGTTTTAATAGGATAAACTATGGTAAATCCCTGGACTTGACACACAATAGCCCTGTAAGACTTTCATTCCTTTTAGACTCATATTTCTTTCTTATCAGTCGGCCTTCCCTGTCCACCTAGAAGCTCAGCCATGACAAGCAACCTTTGCAAGGCTTCTTGGTGTAGTCTTCAATATTCTAGCACAGTACCTTTAAGTGCTTAGTGATTAGTAATGATGTTGTGTGTGTGTTAGGACTAGAGCTTGAAACTCACTCAGGTGCTGGGTACTACCCTTTAGCTTTTTCGTTAAAGGCTGGAACTCTACCACTTGGACCACAGCTCCACTTTCAGCTTTTTTGCTGGTTAATGGGAGAAAGAATCTCATGCACTTTTCTTGTTCCAACTGGCTTCAAACTATAATCCTTAGATCTCAGCCTTCTGAGCACCTAGAATTATAGACACAACTACCAGTGCCTGCCTTGTAGTTACTTATTAATTTGGATTGCATATGTAATGGAATAGATCAAAACAAGTGCCCTCAATTGCTTATTTATCTTATGAGATTTCTTCTCAATTTTTTCTCAAACATATTTTCTTTCTTTTTTTTTTACTGTGAGAAGTGTATGGTCTTTTTTTTTTTTATTTGTGAAGATACTGTACAGAGGGGTTACAATTACATGGGCAGGATAATGCGTACATTTCTTACCAAGCATTGCAGCCTC
>NW_012267316.1:1349255-1413622 GCF_000151885.1 Dipodomys ordii
CCGTGGGCTTTCTATTGATCTTGCTAGCTATGTCATTTGCCCTGCAGAAGCTCTGCAACTTTATGCAATCCCATTTGTCCAACCTTTCTTTGATTTCTCAAACATATTTTCTATATTAACACTTCTGTATGATAAATAATGAGTATCAGTATTGTTTGTTTTTTTGAAGAATTTAGTGACACATCAGGGAAATGGTTTCCATAAAATGTAACTAAAGGAAATATTGGAGTACATATTTATTAGAGGGCTTGAGGGAGTCTTAACAGTAAAAAGAGTAGAGAGGATGCCTTTGATGACATCTGAAAGCAAAATTATTGGCACATCTGTTGCTTACTTATCTAGTCTTTGCAAGATTTCAGGGAAAACTAGAAGGAAAAGGCCACAGATACTCTGAACTAATAATAACTTTAAATAGTTGCCACTTCTTGCACCAACTTTGTACTAGGTATTTATTTATTCCTACAACGTAGTAAGGATGTCACTGGTATGTTTTAGCAGGACCCTAAGTCCAACATCCCAAATAAAACCCATTTTCTGATATATCCCGGACTAAATCAGTTTCTGCTTTCAATAAAGGAGTCAGCTAAGACTAATAAAGGTTACATTTTCTGGTTATATGTCTGTGTACATGTATGTGTCTGTGTGTCCATGTGTGTGTATGTATGTGAACATGCACATGTATATGTGTTTGTGTGTGTATATATGAGAGAGAGAGAGAGAGAACATAAGTCTGCAGGTACTGGGGTTTGAACTCAAGGCCTGGTAAGGTCACTTGATTCATTTTCCAGGCTTGCATCTACCACTTGCTCCATGGGCTTTTCTGCATGGAGTAGCCTCAAACAAAGGTCCTCCAGATCTCAGCTTTCTAAGTAGCTAAGATTGTAAGAGTGAGCCACTGCCACCCAATAAGAGTTTTTAAAATAAGCAATGTACAAAATGAGCCATCTCTATTACTAGAGCTTACTTGAAATATATTTGGTTAAAAAAATGCTTTGGGCTCACTATGGAAACTGAATAATGATTAAATCTGTGAAAGAACATAAATTGAGCAAAGAATGATTAATGTCATAATGAAATTTATGACATTTCTCACAACCCATTCTCCTATCAAGAACAAAAATATCTAAACCTGTTCTTTCCCCCAAAGACTCCTGCATTATAAAAAGAAGCTCTTGTCAGACTCACCTGATGGAGAAAAATCTTTAGCTCACTCTAATTTTTGTGGAGAAAATCAACAGAATGGGCTAGAGGGTTCTAGCCAGGCAGGTTTCAGGCTCTCTGTCACCTGTAATGACCAGAGATCTCTGAAGAGATACCAAGGAATGTGCAACTGAGACTTGAGGAAGAATTAAACAAAGGCAGGTGATTTCAAATTCTGAACAAAGAGGAAGGCACCGAGAGCCCTAATTGGTCAGAAATACTAAAGAGCAGAGATTTAAAAAAAGACCTCTGGGGAGGAAAAGAAGAAAATAAAAGACATCCACTGGATGGGAAAACATCTGTAGATTATGTTGTCTGAAATTAGAAAAAAAAAATTTCCAAAGGTAAAAGCATATGGTATCTTCATTGTTTTTCATTATAATTTCCTCTTTATCTTTAGGGTGCAGTTTTTTTCATTTGTTTGTTTGTTTGCTTTTTGTTGTTGTTGTTGGTTGTGGGCCTGGGCGCTGTCTCTCAGCTCTTCAGCTCAAGGCCAGCACTCTATCACTTGAGCCACAGCGCCACTTCTGTTTTTCTGGTGGTTCATTGGAGATAAGAGTCTCATGGGGGCTGGGAAGGTGGCTCAGTGGTAGAGCGCTTGCCTTGCATGCTCAAGGCCCTGGGTTCGATTCCTCAGCACCACATAAGCAAACAGAAAAAAGCCGGAAGTGGTACTGTGGCTCAAGTGGTAGAGCGCTAGCCTTGAGCTGAAGAGCTGAGGGACAGCGCCCAGGCCCAGAGTTCAGGCCCCACAACCGGACCCAAAAAAAAAAAAAAGAGTCTCATGGGGGGCTGGGAAGGTGGCTCAGTGGTAGAGCGCTTGCCTTGCATGCATGAGGCCCTGGGTTTGATTCCTCAGCACCACATAAGCAGAAAAGAAAAAAGCCGGAAGTGGTGCTGTGGCTCAAGTGGTAGATGCTAGCCTTGAGCTGAAGAGCTGAGGGACATTGTTCAGGCCCCATGACTGGACGCCTCCCCACCCCCCCCCAAAAAAAAATGAGTCTCATGGACTTTCCTGCCTGGGCTGGCTTTGAACTGTGATCCTCCTAGCTCAGCCTCCTGAGTAGCTACAATTACAGGCATGAGTCACTGGCATCTAGTTTAGGATGCAGATTTTATTGGTATTAAAAATATCAACTTTAAAAGTCACTATGACCTGATATCACTGATGTTCTTTCATTAATCTGGTACAGTAAAGATGCACATACGCTTTCTCTAGGTCACCTCTGAATCACGAGCTCTGTGCTTCATGATTTAGGAGTTGACAAGACGCGCTGCTAACAATTATGTTTGCAATATTTATTTTCCAGTATGATTTACCTAATTGGACAAGATGTCTGAGAATGTCAATTCTTATTCCACTCAACATGGGAGCTGAGAGAGGAGAGATGAGCCTCTGGTCAATTGCTTCTGTCATCACTTTCATATGTATTGTCTTCCTGGTTATGAGTTTTCTTACCTTCTGTGATGATGGGTTGAACTGTACGCCCATCCCATTCATAAGCGGAAGACCCGCTTCTTACCTCACAATGTTTGCATTTTGGAAATAGTCTTTGAAGTAGTAATTAAGACAAAATGAATCACATCAATGTGACAGGTGTCCTAATAAGGAGAGGAAATCTGCACAGACACAGAGAAGGAAGCCCAAAGGAAGACATGAGAACACAATTCCATCTGTCAGCCATGGAGGGAGGTTGCGAAAGAAAATGACTCCGCTCACACCTTGATCTTGAACTTCCAGAGTCCAGAATAAACTAAGCTAAACTTCGGTTGCTTAAAATGCCCAGTCTATGGTTCTTTGTTACTAAGACAATCACATTCATTCAGAAGGCAGGGATTTAATTATTTATTTTTATTTTGTGGGCCTGGGAGTTGAACCCAGGGCTTCATGCATGCTAGACAAACATCCTATGACTCGAATCGTGCCCCAGTTCCTTTTGTCTGCGTTTTGTTTCTGAAGTGCGTTTGTTAACTTTAGGCTGGCCTTAAATTCAAGATCTTCCTGCCTTTACCTACACAACTAGCTGGGATTATAGGTGTGCCTGATAGTGCCTGGACATTAAGAGTAGGTATTCAATAGTCTCCCGCATCTGTTGTATTGCTTCAATTAGCCCACATCTCCTCTGTACAAGATTTTTCAAATGGTTACTACAAGTCTCTGCTTACTAAGTTCCAGCTCCACATTTTCAGTGGCCTGTGAGAATCTGCTTCAGTGGCCTGTCCTGAGAGCAGTCTAGGCTTCGTGTGTACAGAATAACTCTTTGTTTTCTTTTCTTTCTTTTTTTGGTCGCTCATGGGGCTTGAACTCTGGGCCTGGGCACTGTCCCTCAGCTCTTCAGCTCAAGGCTAGTGCTCTACCACTTGAGCCACAGCGCCATTTCTGGCTTTTTTTTCTGCTTATGTGGTGCTGAGGAATTGCACCCAGGACCTCATGCATGCAAGGCAAGTGCTCTACCACTGAGCCACCTTCCCAGCCCCTCAGAATAACTCTTTCTCTGATGGATTCCACTCACTCATATCCCACTATTCCTTTGTCCCAGCCAGAGACTCCAAACCACCTTTAATTTTCTTTCCTAGTGTTTCTCAAAGCTAAGCAGTCATCTCCTTCCTTTGTAGTATTTTCCTTTCTGTGGCATTCGCTCTGCCTCCATCTTGGGGGGTTAGGGTGCATCTGTTTCCTAGGAAAGTCTACAGTAAACTGCTAGCCAGAATCCCTGCCTCTTGGCCTACCTTGTCCCCAGGTACATTACACAGCTCTGAATACTTTTCCCTGTTAATACATTTTTGACCCTGGAGCCTTTCTGCTACCCTCAGAACTTTGGCTGCTTAGTAAGTGCTGTTACCTTTGGTTTCTGGTCAACATCCATATTGCTATCCCCTACAAGCGTCCTCTGTTCCCATGGGATTATCTGCTGATCTTGCTTATATCTTGTGCTCAGTCTACAAGAAGGGACTTACTCTTAATTTCTACCTCATAGCTTTTGCTCTAGTCATTTTTATTCCTTCTCAGAAATCTGGTCCATTTGTTTGTGTTACAGGTTCTTCAATGGGAAATTCACATCTAATTCCTGTTCACACCTTTCTTCAGACACTGGTGAGATGCACCTGCCTTTGCCAGCTCTGTTATACAGACTGTTTGCCTGGCTGTCTTCAGTAGCAGGCATCGCTGAGTCAAATGTAGTATTGCAAAGCAGCCGCTATCCCTGATCTTTGGCTCGTCAGAGCTGGCTTTCTCTCTTCTCCTGGAGATTTACGATATTGCTTTTATTCCCTTCTGAAACTCCCAGTGGAGTATTGTGCTCTTTCAGCAAGAGGCCTCAAAGGCACAAGGCCTGGCTCATAGTAAGCTCTGAAAAATATGAGCTATTAAATTATAAGCAAATAAAATGTTACACTAATTATAGCCTATGGCTCTCCCAGGGTTGTCATTTCTAAAATTTCCCTTTTCATTATTAGCTTCATTTTTTTAAAGCATATGATGAACATCTTCCTACCCGATTTTATTTCATCAGGCTGGGCCTTTATCATGCTTTTTGTTTTTCTTCCAGGCTTAGAATAATGCCTAAAAGAAGCACTCTGTGAATATTCTCTGTTCGATTAAAATGCAGTACTTCTTATGAAGACTAACATATGCTCTAACAGGTAAGTTGATATACCTGGAGGACAGCCTGACAGTTCACCAGTCTTTTTCCATAATTGTGGAAACATCTGCTTTTGTATTGTAGGGAGACTTTTTTCTCTCTTTACATTTTAAAGACTTGAAAAATAGTTGTGCTCCATAAATATCCCAGTATGACTCAGTTGCTTCCCAAACAGCTGCTTGCCATTAGCCAAATGCTCTTCGTTTTAAGTCATATGCTCCCTCCCCCCAGAGCCAGAAAAGCAATGTGAAATATTTTTTGGGATATTAAAGTGGTACAGTCCTGCCTTTGACATCGGAAATCTAAACACCATGATGGAGAAGAGTGGCAGCCTAGATCAACACACATCAAGCTTGTTTCCCATTTTTTAATCTCTCCCCAGCACTTCCAGAACATTCTCTCTCTTCCCACATACTTCTCCCATTTAGGCCGCCTTGTAGGTTTTTTGTTAAGTTTTTTTCCTTTTTCCTTTGCTTGCCTATTATACAGGGAGACAGGGTCAAAAACTACTATTTATTTCAGTAAATACAGGGATATCAAGTTTCTTCTTCTTTTATAGAAAAGTTACAGATCAACTCCTACACTTAGGGGATTTCTGGTGTTACTTTAATGAACTTATTTTTAATTAATTAATCATTTAATTAATTTGAGATAGGCTTTCCCTATGTTGCATAGGGTGGTCTGACTAAATGCACTCAAATGATCCTACTGACTCAGATTTCCAAGTAGCTGGGACTACAGGTATGAGCCACCATGCGCAGTTCATTATCTTATTTTAAATGATAAATACAAAATACCTTCTTGCACTTACTGTCAAACTATAATGATCTGAGTTAAAAATTATCTATTTTTATTACATGGTATACAAATGGGTGCAATAGCCTGAGTTCAAGAATTTTAAGTTAATAAGACTACTTTCTCATTACAAATTCATTAATGGCAATGGATATTTGGTTCAGATTATTTTCTCCAACCTAATAGTGATTCACACTATTATCTTCTTTGAAAATAGTCAGCAGCAGCTAGGTGCTGGTGGCTTATGTCTGCAATCCTAGCTACTTAGGAAGCTGGGATCTGAGCATTGCAATTTGAAGCCAGGTTAGCCAAGAAAGTCTGCGAGACTCTTACCTGCAACTAACCAACAGAAAGATAGGAAGTGGGGCTTTGGATCAAGTGGCAGAGTGCCAGCCCTGAGTGAGAAGGGACAGTGCTTAGGCCCTGAGTTCAAGTATCCATCTACACATCAGCAGCATCATGACTTCCTTTCTCTGGAAGATGACAAGTGCCTAAACATTTTCCAAGAGTCCAAAGAACTTTAATTCTAGAATGACCACATGAAAAGAAACAAATGTAGTTCTCCCAAGTTTCCATTTGTAGTATAGCATAGCTGTTCTCAGCAGGAATCTAGTCCAATGTGGATTTTTCCAGACATCAGAGACATGACACTTAGTGGGTGCCCCTCCAGACTGCTGAAACCACCTCATTGTTGAAGCCATTTCTATACCGATTAGCAACTATCAATTGTTCTGAGCCCTGTGGCTACCCAGGCCCTCCAAGGTGACACCTTGTGCTCTATGGTTTAGCAACTATATAGCTAATGTCTGGCCCAAGAAGGACCATTAGGACCAGGGCCTGTTTATGTAGTCATACTGATTGTGTCCTGGTTAAATAGTTTGAGATTGCCTTATAAATACTCGTTGTTTCTAGGTATAGTGATTATCTTTTGGAAAGCTAGCTGAATATCCTAGCTTTGAAAATGAGAGCATTTTCCTCCTTCTGTAAAGAGGTAGGGAGGGCGCTGGCTGAGGTTTCAGATGGAGCTGCTGAGCTGCCTTCATGGGAGATTGCTGACACACAGGCCGTGCCCCAGGCTAAGCAGCAACGCTGTACCTACTCACTGCGTAAGGCCAACACTACAGAATTGATTTTTTTTTTTTTTTTGGTCATGGGGCTTGAACTCTGGACCTGGGCGCTCTCTCTCAGCTCTTCAGCTCAAGGCCAGCGCTCTACCACTTGAGCCACAGCACCACTTCCGCTTTTCTAGTGGTTTATTGGAGCTAAGTGTCTCACGGAGTTTCCTGCCTGGGCTGGCTTTGAACCGTGATCCTCAGCCTTCTGAGTAGCTAGGATTACAGGCGTGAGCCACTGGCGCCCAGCTGAGAAAAAATTTAAAGTTAGTCTTTTCGACTTAAAGTTTGACAATCACTGGTTATATGAATATTAATCTTTCATTTGAAAATCAAACAATAATCAGGATTACAAAAAAAAGATGGCATTTATAGAACACTAGCAAATAAGATAACCTTGGATCTGGTTTAGACCAGCCACTGCTTCAAGGGTTTCACATATTTAAACTCACATAGGCCACAGAACACCACATAGGCCTAATGTAATTATTACTATAATTATTAACATTTAAAAAGAATGTGTTCAGGTATGCTTATGTTCATTTTTATAACTTTATTATATTTGAGATTATAATTTATTAAAGACTAATATTCTTACAATGACTAATGAAATGTAAGCCAAGAATTAACTTTGTTATGTAGTCAAACTTCTAGGTATAGTTCCTGCCTTCCTTCCTTCCTTCCTTCCTTCCTTCCTTCCTTCCTCGTTCCCTCCCTCCCTTCTTCCTTCTTTCCTTCCTTCCTTCCTTCTTTTCTCTTTAAAGATTTTTGCCTGTAACCCTTGGGTTTCATGTTGAAAATTTAGACTGACTGGCAACTTTGTGCACTTTCTCTATGACTTCTACCATTTATTTCTTCCTTTTCAACCAAGACTTGGAAATCAATTTGTGTGTGTGTGTGTGTGTGTGTGTGTGTGTGTGTGTGTGTGTGTGTGCATGCACTGATAAGCTTAAACTCAGGGCCTGAGTGCTGAAAGGTGCTCTACCATTTGATCCACAGCTCTAGATTCAGCTTTTTGGTGGTTAATGGGAGAGTCTCATGGACTTTTCTTTTCTGTTTTGTTTTTTTTTGGGTCCGGTCATGGGGCCTGAACTCTGGGCCTGAGCGCTGTCCCTCAGCTCTTCAGCTCAAGGCTAGCGCTCTACCACTTGAGCCACAGCACCACTTCCGGCTTTTTTCTTTTTGCTTATGTGGTGCTAAGGAATTGAACCCAGGGCCTCAGGCATGCAAGGCAAGCGCTCTACCACTGAGCCAACTTCCCAGCCCTCTCATGGACTTTTCTGTCCTGGTTGGCTTTGAACCTCAATCCTCAGCTTTCAGCTTTCTGAGTCACTAGGATAGCAGGTGTAAACCATCAGTGTCTGAATGAAACCAGTTTTAACGATCATCTGTGGATGTGTGTCTGGATAGCTACAACTATGCTTAGGTATTTGCTGGCATCAACTGACTACTGTTGCTTAACTGTAATAAAACACTAGGTATAACTCTAAGTACCAAGCTTTTCATCATGACCCTCCCTGTCTGTAGACCCCTTCCGTGTGCTTCTGGAGGAGAGAAGGGATATTGGGCTGAGTTTCAGTGAGTCCATCCAGCAGAGTTGAGGAATGGAAACTACACCATGTGAGAAGGCAAAATTGTGTGGTGTAAAAAGAATAAGACCTAGGGTCTTCCTGTCAGACACATGGACAGAGCTGTACAGATTTCTGGAATCTCTGTGGGCTTTAATGGTGGTGATGATCAGCAGCTTCTGGAATCTGCATGTCAATGGGAGAGACAAATCATCTACTATATCCCTGGAGATATCCACGTTGAGGTGGTAAGATGGCTTGCCTGAGGTTATAAATAAATTCAAACATGATGGGTGAATTAACTATCCAACGGACTTCAACACTTTGACCTTATTGGTTCCCAAAGCATACACTGATGTCATCATTCTCATGTGAAGTTAAAAAAATACACTTGGTCTCCTGTATTGCTAAAGCTCCAGAAAATTCTGACACTATGATTTTTCACTTGATGTCCTTCTCATACTTTCTTGCTAGAGATTCAGATGGTTGAGATTAAATCTTCATGTTAGCATGTCTTTCTTTCTCTATACTTTTGATGTTGTGGTCCATCTGAGTAGATGAGAAAGATGGTTATCTTGTACAAGAGTCAAAGCTGACGACCGCACTTTGGGGACTCGGGCTTGTGGGAGATAGCAATTTAGCTCAGAAAGTCCTTGACATTGTATCACAGAGGTGATGGGTAGTGCTGCCTATTCTGGTGGTCATTGCTGGCAGACCCAGGTCAAATGAGGTCTTTTCTGGAAGCGTCTACCCAAGCAGACTGGGTATCACGAGGACACATTCTGTCAGACCGTATCCTTCTCCCTTAGCACCAGCTGTATCTGAACTGAGGTAAAGCCTCTAAAACTGCACAATGCTGTTTCATACACTCATGCTCTGTTGTGTGACTCTCTCATCTACTCTCCAGGCTAGGACTTTAGGAATTTGTACTGTGGTCTCTTTCCTCACAAAAGAAAATTATTACCTTCGGCATTTTTTTCAATATAGCTGTTGGTTGTCTCATTATAACGAACAACTTTAATTCCTTTTATATTTGACCCTGCCTTGACATAACTTCTACATAAAAGACCATAGAAAAAAGGCATTTCTTTGTGGTATTTCTTCTAAAAAATGACAAATGGAAGAAATTTTGTCTCTAGAGACTGGCTTTTACATCAGACTATTCCTCTCCTCTGAGAGTTAATCCATTCACACCCTTTCACTATAAATAGATAAATTGAGATTAGCAAGACAACGTGTGCAGAAAAAAACCTTTTACTCCACATGGCTTCATTCCATATGCCTGAAATGTGCATTAAAACATTCCCTGCTGTGCTGTTTTGCTTCCTTATACCTAGTTACTGGTATTGCTCTCCCATGCTTTGATTATTTAATTTTTAAAATATTTTTTAAGGTGCCAACTCTAGGGCTTGAATTCAGGGCCTGAGCACTGTTCCTGAGCACTGTTCCTGGTAGGCTAATGCTCTACCACTTGAGCCACAGTTCCACTTTGAGCCTTTTGATGCTTAATTGGAGATTAAAGTCTAACAGACTTTCCTGCTAGAGTTAGCTTTGAACTGCAGTCCTAAGATCTCAGCCTTCTAAATAGCCACTGGTACCTGCTGACTTAAATACATTTTAGAAAGGGATTTTTGTTTTGAACTTCCTTGACTAGTTCAGTCTTTTGCAAAGTAGAGAAGTCTGTTATCTTCTATTACCCCCTTTGAATTGAGTGTAGAGATTTTTTTCTTAACCGTAACAATCAATGTTTTTCTTCTCTTCTTCAGAAGTTATAGTTCACATAAAAATTTAAATTGAGTTTCATTGATAGTAACTGGGAAATAATTTGAGCTATAAATACTGGCATTGATAAATACACAAGTAAAGAAGGAATTCCTATTTCTTCAATCAGGTAATGAGTACCTTTCTTTTTGGACAATGTCACCTTTCTTTTGTTCACTCCCAGTTTTTCCCTCCCATTGGGAATAAATATTTCTTTACTTAGCTCTCAGTGATCCCTGTAAAACTTTCAGGACCCATTTGTAAAAATGGGAGAAAAACATACCATGCTACACAAGAGAATTTCACAACATTAAATCAGAATTCTTGATGTAGGTATCAAAACCCAGTTTCTGTTCTGCCCCAAATAAATAAGAAGATAGTCAAGATAGTATGGACAAGTTGAATATTGGGATGCTGTAAAGGTTATGTTTTTCCACAGCATAAAAGCAAAAACAACAACAACAACAAAAGTAAGCAAGTCCTTCTGTTTGTTCTCATTCATCTATTTTCTGAAAGCAAAGTCCGTCAGGGTTGTACTCAGACAGAAGCCTAGCATCAAGCAGGGAAAAGGCAGGAATCAATCAACAGGGTGGAGAAAGGAGAAGGAAAAGGACTCTTTGAAGAAAACCAGACAAGGTTTCTCTTGAATAGTGGAGAGACGCCAGGAAGAGAAAAATAACGGAAGAAATTTGTATTCACTGATTAAATTCACTGATTAAAAGCAGGGTATGCTTTTAGAAAGAGAGTCTTTGGCTTTTATCCATTGCTTTTATACAGAGCTTTGTCTATATGTGGGTGACAAAGTCATCAGTCATTCATAACCGTCTGTTTAGAATAAAAATCACTGAAATGTCCTTTCAGCCTCTCAAGAAACGTAAGACAGGGGAGGAAGGAAGGGGGAGAATGGGGTCATGAGAGCATATAATATATGAAAGTAATAACATGTTTTGAATTTTTCTTTTTGGCTGGAGTTTCAAGTACGACATCTCAAGAAAAGGAGAAGCTGCAAATTCATCAGACAAGAGGGAGAAATTAAGATTATTCACATTGGGCTGAATTAAATTTTGGGTGCTTATATGTGAATGGGGGATGGGGGCAGAGAGAGAGAGAAAGAGAGAAAGAGAGAGAGAGTGGGGGGAGGGAGGGAGAGTGTTTCTTCTTTCAGAATCCCCATTTGAGCTCTCAAGATCAAGGGGTGCTGAACCCACTTAAAAGCCTGT
The DNA here is from genome assembly GCF_000151885.1 of Dipodomys ordii. Classification (NCBI taxonomy): domain Eukaryota; kingdom Metazoa; phylum Chordata; class Mammalia; order Rodentia; family Heteromyidae; genus Dipodomys; species Dipodomys ordii. The sequence continues at coordinate 1,360,553 of NW_012267316.1, forward strand.
CATGTCGAGAAGCTGAGAAGAAAAGCTGGATTTTTACATAGAAGAAATTGCTTGCCACTGAATCACACAAAAGACAAGATGTATGAGATGGGGGAACAAAAGGTTCCACGGAAAAGCTTGACATTTTCAAGGCAAACTTCCCCGAAATGATCTTTTCCCTTGAGTTCTGTAAGGATGTCATGAATGAAATGACAAGATACAGATAGACCTACAGGGACATCTGGAAGAGGGAGACCAGGTACATGGCAAGTCTGAACAACAGGACTGCCCTTCCCTGAGTTGCTATGATGGTCAAGGGAAGGTTCTGGCCTAGGACCAGAGCAAGGGAGAAAGACACAGGTCTGGACCATTCTGTCCTATACTCTGTCCCCCCAGCCTTGGTGTTTGGCTGTGGTTCCAAGAAAGCAGCATCTTTCTAGCACCATTAGTTCTTAGGCTCTGGAGCAGCCATTTCCCCTGCTTTGTCTATTCCTTTAGGCCCCGGGAGGTGACTTTCCCACTTTATTCATCTCTGGGTTCTTCAGCCTCTCTGATTAGTTTCTTTCTACCCTGCTCAGTACTCTGTAAATAATCTTTTCTTCAAATTCATTTTATCCTTCTCACATGGGTTCCTTTTTCTGGGGGATTCAGACTGCTATAGAGGAACCAAAAATATTCCCAACCTATAGAATCCACAATGAGCTGAAATTTCTGGTTGTGAAACCCTGGATACCCATCTCTGCCTATGGGAGGACAAACCATTTATTATTTATAAAACTCTAAGAAAATGGGCTATAGAAATTCCATGAAGAAATGAATCAAAATCAACTAAGATTAATTATATTAATCATGCACATTATAATCACCTGAACCACCTGCTTCAAAATGACACCTTCCAGACTTGAGGAACTGTTCAAAGCAAAATCATGTAAACTACGAAGCATGATTTATTAACATTTAAAGTAGGTCAACCTCACAGTTCAGCGTATAGCACAGGTAATACTTACAGACTCTGATTTCAAGAAATTGATTGGTAGCTTGCATATTAAAAAATTCAGTTCATATTAAGAAGGCTCTAGAAATTAGCTCTCTGTTCTTTTGGGTCTAATATGATTATTTATCTTATTATGTATAAAATATATGTGACCTACAACCAAATACAGCAATATATGCCCAAAACCATTGCTCATAAGAATTTTGTGTTTCCAACAGGCAAAAATATGATTTTAGAAAATATAAATAATTCCTTGTAGTTTTTTTTGTGTGCCAATTTTGGTCTTTTTTTTTTGTAGGCAATAATCAACATTCTGGATTAATTAAGTTCTGGGGCTAGAATTCAGGGCCTTGCAAGGCTAGCACTCCTACCACTTGGAGCCACAATTCCACTTCTGTCTTTTTGGTGATTAAAAACTAAGAGCCTCTCAGACTTTCTTGCTTGGGCTGGGCCAGCTCCTGGGTTTTTCAAGATATTTTGAAAAGTATGGGGCTAGTAAAGAAGCCTGGATGTGGTGGAGAAAACAAAGGGAATGGTGATGGGAGTAAGGTGAAAATCAGAGACACTGACAGGGTTATGCTGCCACCGGGGTTAGTTCTTAGAAATTGTACTTACTACTAATATCCTTCTCTTTAGTATTGTATTTGGGACAGAAAGTATAAACCACTGTGACAGCAATGTGAATATTTGAGCAAAGGGTGTCTCCAAGAGATTATGAATAACATTCCTACTTATATGGTCCATATAAATTAAAAAAACTGAAGGTTAAACACATTGTGTTGTTGCTCTTATTCCCTGTTTATTTCATTAACCGTTGGTAATTGATTTAAGCTCTCCTTTCCAATTCCCTCGAGCTTTGTGCTGACAGCACTGCCCCCTAGTGTTCTCTCACTTTAGTGCAGTGTGAGGAGCAAAACCAAACCAAGATGTATTTTTAATACATACATTGTTATTTATCAGTATATTCCTATTTGAGAGTTAAGGTAGCTTCTTAGGGGTTACTAGATATCACAGGGTATTTATTGTCATGGTTAAGAGATTAAACCATGCTAAAATGGACAAGACTTTCTCATTAATGAGTAAAAATACCCCAGAAGCTCAAGTTTGATAGCATTAATTTTTAATCTAATAAATTGAAAAATGAGTTACCTCATATATTTGACTTCCCACTATAGTGGATATGTAAGAACTGTCACAAGTCTGAAAAAGCTTACACCTATGCTTTCAAAGCTTCTGATATTTGAAATACCAACATGTCTCTAATTTTAGACAAATAGGAAAGGTGGGAGAAATGAAAGGGTTTAAGTTTTTTACATATAAATTTGGTTTTGCATTACATTTTATTCAAGAAAATATTTTAAGCAAGTCCATTTTCATAAAATGGAGGAATATTATTTGAAGTCTTAGGAAGAGTGAATTTGTGTCAAAGCCTTTTTAATAGTATATTAACAATAACTATGTATTTATTCATCTGAAAAAGTGAGAGAGATAAGTTGTACACTGATGTTTTTCCACAGAGCAGTTCACATACTGCTAGTGATAGAACAAACCACTCTTGGCAATTCAAGCACTAAGGCTATAGATTGCTGCACAACCATTACAATGAACAGTTGCAATAATACAACTGAGATGTCAAATTTATGTTAATATTTAGGACTACCTTACACATGAGTGACAAAGCTCAGGGAAATGGATGTCTAGCCATGTTGAGTTTACAATGAAAGTGGATTAGAAATATAAATTTGGGCTTCCAAAATCTATATCTAGGATTTACTCCTTCCTTCCTCAGGGCATTGAACATTTCTTCTGTCTCGGGTCATTGAACATTTCCTCCCTATAAACTGTGGCCAGAATACAGTAGTTCTGCTTAATAGCAATGAATGATGAGTCACAAACATAATTTAACCTTTTAATGAATACTTTAAAAAAGAAAAAGTAGTAGTTGGGATTAGCCTTATCATGATACTTAAACCTGATATATCCAAAAAATGATGTTAGTATATTATCAATATTAAAACTTACTGAGATAGGTTATATCATTAGCTAGCCAGCACATACTTTCTTTCCATTTGCAGGACCTTTTATTTTTCCTCGTTGCATTTTAAATGCCTGGTAGCTAACTGGGGCTTACAGGGAACAGCCCAGGCCCAGGCATGACACCTGACTTAGGTACAGTTTGGGGGTAAGTACTCTATTGGTATACGTGTGTACTAGTCTTCTCTGACATTAACCATCATGCAATTCTTCATTAAAGATTTCAGAACAGTGATACTTTCTTCTTTTTTGATTAAATAATGTTATAAAGATAATTAGATTATCTTATAAAGATAAAAATGTCTCATTAACTATGTGATTACTTAGAATAGTTTGTATAGGATAGGAACATTCAATACTTTTTCCCTTCCTATTATTTTTTTAAATTTTATTTTCAGAACTGGGGCTTGATGCTTTCAAAGTTAGCACTCTTACCACAGAGCCATACCTCCAATACTGACTTTGGCTGGTCATTTGTCATCTAGGTCTTTGTTTCCTGTGTGACGGGATGCAATTCAACTGTTAGGTTTCCTGGTAGCTAGGATGAGAGACACACACATCTGTATCCAGCTTATCCCTGAGAAGGGGTCTTGTGGACCTTCTTACCTGCCCCCCTCCCCCAGGTGTTGGCATCAGACCATGATGTCAACAATCTTAGCCTCCCAACTAGCTAGGATTTCAGATGTGAGCCACTAATACCCATCTATTTGCTAGTTTTATTGTGTATGCAAGTTCTGGGCCTTGAACTCAGGATTTGAGCACTGTCCTTAGCTTTTTTGCTTAAGGCTAGAGTTCTACCACTTGAGCTACACTTCCATTTCCGAATTTTGTTTTCTTGTGTGTGTGTGAATTTATTTACTCATGATTACGTCGTTTAAAGTCACTGGTGGCCTAGCAGTGGTACAAGCTTGCATAGCATGCTAAGACCTTGAGTTCTATCCCTAGCAACACAGAAAAAATAATGACATTGCCCCATTTGTTAGGAAATGGAAAGACTTGGAAAAAATTATATTAAGTGAAGTAAGCCAGGCCCAAAGAAACATAGGTCCCATGGTTTCCCTTATTTGCAATATCTAGTATATGTATGAGTCAAGCAGAAAAGGTCAGATAATGTGATGTCAGGAAAATGAACCCTAAGATATGTATTCAAATTTTTTTCTTTCATGCATTTGTTTCTAACACATTTATAAGATTATTTCTTTGTTGCTTTGTATGTCCCTCCCCCACAGTATAACCCCTGCTTTCACTGTATTTGATGTCGGTATAATTTGTGGAGGGGAAAGGGAAAAACAAGTCGTTTAAATAGGATACAGGTGGACCCATTGCAACAATGAGAAGTACAAGTTGTCATGTCGAAAACGAACTTTACAACTTTGGTGGGGGGGGGAGGATTAGGTGGGGAGGCCTGGTGGGGGGGGAGGCTGGGAAGGGATGGGAAGGGTAAACAAAGGAGGAGGCTACAATGCTTGATAAGAAATGTACTCATTATCTTGCCCATGTAATTGTAACCCCTCTGTACAGTATTTTCATAATAAACTATATAAAAAAAGAAATGAACCCCAAGATAAGGATTCAAATGTTTGTTCTTTCTTGATATTGTTTCTAACATATTTATAAGATATTTCTTTGTTGCTTTGTATGTCCCTCCCCCACCATATAACCCCTGTTTTCAGTGTATTTGATGTTGGTATAATTTGTTGAGGGGAAGGGAAAAAACACATTGTTTAAATAGGGATATAGGTGGACCCATTGCAACAATGAGATGTACAAGATGTTATGACAGAAATGAACTTTACAACTTTGGTGCTCAGGGGAGGTGGGGGGGGGAGAGGAATGGGGGGGGAGATGGCAAGGGATGATAAGGGGAAACAAAGGAGGAGGCAACAATGCTTGATAAGAAATGTACTCATTACCTTGCCCATGTAATTGTAACCCCTTTCTACGGTATTTTCACAATAAATAATAAAAGAAAAGAAAAGAAAAAGAAAAAAAAGAAAAAAATCAATTGCCAGACCTCATTGTCTTGCTCTGCCACCTACTGGATGGGAAGATGTAATTGTCTTGGCTCGCTCTTTCTTCCTTCCTTCTTTCCTTCCTTCCTTCCTTCCTTCCTTCCTTCCTTCCTTCCTTCCTTCCTTCCTTCTTTTCTTTCTTTCTTTCTTTCTTTCTTTCTTTCTTTCTTTCTTTCTTTCTTTCTTTCTTTCTTTCTTTCTTTCTTTCTTTCTTTCTCTCTTTCTTTCTTTCTTTCTTTCTTTCTTTCTTTCTTTCTTTCTTTCTTTCTTTCTTTCTTTCTTTCTTTCTTTCTTTCTTTCTGTCTTTCTTTTCTCTGCCTGAATAACAGCATTTATGTTGCACATATTTCTTTATATAGACATATACACATCTACTATGTACACACATCTATATATCTATGTCTATGAATCTGTCCAACTCTTTCAATACATGAGCTATTCCAATGAGGGCCGATAAACTTTCAGAACTTTAGTTTCCATTCTTATTGGGATATGTTTATAGGAACAGTGGCATTCCCTCATCTTTGGTTTGGCTTTCTATGGCTGCATTTACCCACAATCAACTGTGGCCCAAAAATATTAAATGGAATACTCAAGAATTTTTTTATGGTACTGGGGGTCAAACTGAGGGTTATTTCATACTTGGTAGGGAAGTGTTCTATCATGTAAGCCATGCTCCCAGACTATTATACTTTAGTTATTTTTCAATTAAGGTCTCAAATGTTGGCCCAGGCTGGCACTGGACCATGATCTTCCTACTTCTATTTTCTGCATACGTGAGATGACAGACACAGACCACAATGCCCAGCTTGTTCTTTGAAATAGAGTCTCAATAAATTTTTATTTTTGCATGCCTGGCCTTGGGCTGTGATTCTCTTATCTCTGCCTTGCAAGTATCTGGGATTATAGTCATGAGCCATCATTCTTGGCATAGCAATAAATAATTCTCAGGTTCTAATTTATGTGTCAGTCTGAGTAGTATAATTAAAACGTGTCTTTCCACACAGTCCCATCTGAGACACGAATCATCCCTTAGTCCTGTGTATCCTATATATATATATATAGTAATTTGAAAATGCACTTAGTATTCTTAATGTAACAAGCATCTGAACTTAGTCAAATCTATCTTAAAGTGTTCAGTATACTTGACATTTGCCTATTATTGGGCAAAATCACCCAACAGCAAATCTTTCAGTATTCAAAATATTGAATATCCTATGCAATTTGTTAAATACTGACATTATGGGAAGTGCAAACACAAATGATTGCGTATGTGTTTGCAACACTGTGAGGTTGAAAAATCATTAGCCAAGCCATCAGAAGCCAGGAACAATCTATATGTTGTTTAAACAAATGGGTGTCCACTCATGCAAATGTTTGAATCCTCCATGGTTCTTTTCACATCGGTCTCCTCCATCCCCAGGCTGTATAGGATCTGTGGATAACTCTTCAACACTATTATCAGGAATGACCATGCTATACTTTAAACCTTGATGCTCTCCTAAAGGTCCATGTGGTAGAGGATTGGTCCCCTGCCTGGCACTATCAAAAGGTGGTAGGACATTTAAGAGATGGAGCTTAGTAAGAGGTCTTTAGGTCATTGATGGTGTGACCTCAAGGAAATTGTATGAGTTCCTGCCACCCTTCCCTGTGAATGTTTCCCTCTTTCTCTCTTCTCTCCCTGACTATATGGTAAGTTGTTTTATTCTATTCTACCACCTGCTTCTACAGTAATGCCTGGCCTGAGTACCTAAGATTACCGGTATAAACTACTGATACCAGCTCAGCTTAGTCGTAATTCTTAATCTGGTTGGTAGAGGAAGAAGCTTAGATGTTGCACAAATCACTCCAGGGATAAGTAAGCAGCACTTAGAGAGCTGAAGAGCTCAAGTTTGTTATGCCTGTGGGCCCAGAGGAGTTCCTGTTCCAAAGTCCGAGCCCTGACTCTCATGAATACAATCCTTTCATAGTTCGGGTAGAGAACAGATGCTTTAGGTTTTTGTCTCCACCAATGGTTTCTGGTCAGGCTGGTTGTGGCAATAGCAGGCCTTTCCTTACCAGGTTGAACAAGTTTTGATACTGGCAAGTTTTCCTTATCAAGAGAAGCAGATCCCAACATACAAAAGGAGGAGGGAACACCTTGGGAAGCAGTGGTAGTTTGATAAGTTTCCCAAATGATTCTAACAGATGTTCCAAGGGTTGTAGTTGGGTTCTCTGCTCTTGACAGAGAAGAGAGAGGAGAGGGAGTTATGAGATGTGGCCCCAGGGCCAGGTCTCACTTGTCCATCCTCAGGCAAAAGACTGGGAGGTGACAAAAAGACTGGGAGATTAAGATGGAAGGAAAGAGATCGGAAGAAGTTAGTGCGGGATTGGATTTCCTTTTCAGCCTATTTTCTTCCAATAGCTTGCCATCTGAAGTAGATTTATCATCAAGGCACTTAATGCTTTCCTTACTTAATGTTAAGCTTAGAAATTCAACTCCAAACACAAACCCAAAACCTTTAATTTTATAGGCAGAAATCAAAGATATTGAGTGGGAAAGTCTGAAAGAGAAGATGGCGGTAAATGGATGATACCACCTTGTAGCTGTGGAGAATCCAGGAAGGTCGAGGAGACGAAGTATAAGATATAGACCGGAGGTTCCCAAGAGAAAAGGACTGGAAATTTTTCACAAACTTGCCAATTAATAAACATATTTATCTTATTTTGTGCACAAATCAAAGGCTCTGCCTGTTTGTGTTAGTCTACAAAGATGCCCAGACTGTAATACCTCAGTGCTAGGGAAGAAGAATACCATATAACATGGTTTGAAAGAACCCATGAATGTGACTTGATTCTTGGTGGATGATTTAAGAACTGCATTGCATAAAATATTCGGGAAGCTGAAGTTTTCTAAGGCAGGTTTGTAACACAAGGTCATATCATAATTAAACAGAACAAATAAACAAGGGAGTTCATATTCATTTTGTGAGAAAAGCTGTCTTTTCTATCAAAGTGGGTTGCTTCAAAGTTCCTGCTTTGGCCTGGTGGCTTGGTTCTTCATTGTCCTATTCTGGTAAGACTATGGGTAAGTAATGATAGTAGCAGAGGGTTTCTTAACCTGAGGTTAAGAAAGTAGTTGAGGGTATGTGTAATTAAGATTGTTAATCCTATTTCAAAGTCCTTCAATGGTCACAACCTAGCTTCCTCAAACTAGGCCATCCTGAAGAGATTGTGAACCTGAGCCGGACCAATCTAAGTAGAAGGGCAGGGCTTGCTGGCTGGGGAAAAATAGGGAGCAGCTCACCTGCTCTGTCTGCAAGCTCGCTCACCAGGATTTCAGTTAGTGGCTCACCTTTCTGCACAGAAGTAAACCTTTGTCTGGCCAAGTTCCTTTCCAGTTGGTCTCCTTATTCCTACTCAGCATCCCAACACCCTGAGTCATTTCTAACACTATGGAAGTATGGAGCTGTTCTCTCCAGAAACTAAAATGTTGTCATTTTGATTTCAGCAATAGATACATTTGTGTTTCTGAGCCACTTAATTCTTTTCTCTTTCAGATGCTATTTCTACTACAATTGAAGAAGGACCACAGGAATTTTGGTCAGTTTTCTCTCTTAGTGTTTTTCCACTTACTATTTGTGTCTTTTCTCTATTTCTGGATATGCTGGAGTACATAGATTATTTAGTTCACAGGTGGGAAGTGAGCCCCACCCCCGCAGGGACTCTGCCTTCTTCCCTCTGTCCTCATCAGTCCTTCTCGCCTTCTGCGTCAGCCTGTTTGTTTGTACCTAGACGTTAATGCAATCCAGCCCCTGCTTCAGTCAAAGTTAGAGTTCCAGAAATGTACCAGACTACCAGAATCTTCATTGATCCGTAACATAAAAAACCCAAAACAACAAAAAAGAGAACCTTGTGAATTGTAAGTTCAAAACAGTGAGTCATCACTGTTTTAAGTCTTGATTTCAGCCACACAGTGCATAACAATCAGTATCCAAAAATCTCTCAGCTTTCATCCAAAGACCATTTCGAAAGCCACCAAGAAATCAAACTAGAAATGATAGGGAACATTTATTTTGTGAAATGCAGGGCCTTAGACATGGTAGGCAAGCACTTTGCCAGTGCCCTATATCCCAACTCCAGGGCATATTTTTTGAAGTTACAATATTAGTATTGAGCTTGGAGAAGTAGTACCGATTTCTGATAAATTACTGTGCATTTATCTTTTCTCTCAAGCAAAGGAAAGAGAGTCAGTTTGGGCCATGTATGTGTGTGTATGCATGTGTGTGTGTGTATGTGCATGTGTGTGTGTATTGGAGTATGTACTGGGATGGGAAAACATGGTAGGAAGATATTTTAGTGCTTTTCTAGCTTCATTGAAGATAGCAGGTCTTAGAGGTTCCACAATGCCCCACCTTACACACACACACACACACACACACACACACACACACAGACACACACACACACAGACACACACACACACACACACACACACAGACTTACTGCTCTTGGCGTCTTTGTCATCCAACAGGCGTTCTCTGGAGCCGACACACAGGACCTTCTAGTAACATTCAATAGATTCCAGAGGAGATGGGGCCTGTCAAAAGCACAATGGGTTTTAGTTACACACAAATAGAGCAGAAGGAGATGGACTAAATTACAGAACACCAGGAGCTCTCTGACTTTTCTTTGCACATGTTGAATCTATTTTTACATATCTAGTAATTTTAAGTCTAAAACTAAATTCATGGTTTTTTTTCCCCTAACCATTTATCTTTCTAAATTTCCTTATTGTGTTTCAGGGAAACCATATTTGTAAGTCCTCACCAGTTTTCTAGGTTATCTCTGTTGCATGTACTATATTGAAATATGTAATTAACAAATACCTGTTTAGTTGGTGTGCCATGTGTCACAGTGCGGGCATCGGGGGTGGCAGAAGTGACCCCACCTCGTCCTCAGGTGTTTATAGATCAGCAGCTCCCGATTAGCCTCCTCCTCTCCCTCCTGTCCTTCCTACAAGGTGTACTCGTGCTTTAGATTTTTCTTATCTCCAGATAGGGGCTCTCATGGGACTTCTTCTGTCATGACTGGCCACAGCAACCAAGTACTGAGTGCCTTTCATTAGCCTAACTCTAAATGCCTACTCTCCACTTTTGTATTTTCTACCCTGTTCCATTACTTTTTCTTCCCAGTTATGCATTAAGATCAATTGGGAATTTTGAGGTTGGCCTGTTTCTTTTTTTTTTTTATAAGTTTTTTTATTGTGAAAATACTGTACAGAGGGGTTACAGTTACATGAGCAAGGTAATGAGTACATTTCTTATCAAGCATTGTTACCTCCTCCTTTGTTTTTCCCCTACCATCCCTTCTCTCCCACCTCCTCAACTATACTCCCCCTATCCCACCCCCAACTATGCCCCCCACCTAAATTAATTTGTTTTTCAACATAGTGTCTCGTACATCTCATTGTTACAATGGGTCAACCTGTATCCCTATTTAAAGATTTTGTATTTTCCTTTCCTCTTCCCAAATTACACTAACATCAAAAACAGTGAGAACAGGGGGGGAGGAACATACAAAGCAACAAAAAAATCACATGGTACTTCATAAATATGTTAGAAACAATAGCAAGCAAGAAAAAAACCACTTGTGTCTCAATCTTAGGGTTCATTTCGCTTAACTTCATCTTATCTGGTCATATGAACATAGCTTTTGACCTTTTCTGCTTGTCCCAGAAATATACTAGTTATTGAAAATAAGGGAAACCATGGGACCTTTGTTTCTTTGGGTCTGGCCCATATGGAACAATAAAAGACCCCGAATAACAAAAATGATCCTTAACAGAAAGAACATTGCTGGAGGAATAGCAATACCAAATTTCAAAATCTACTCCAAAGCCATAGTAATCAAAACAGCTTGGTACTGACACAAGAAGAGACCTGAGGACCAATGGAATAGAATTGAAAACCTAGAAATGACCTATAGCCACCTAATCTTCAATAAGGGAGCTAAAAAAAATAGAATGGAAGAAAGACAGCCTCTTCAGTAAATGGTGCTGGCAAAAATGGTTAAACACCTGTAGAAAACTAAAGCTAGATCCTTATATATCACCCTGTACCAGAATCAACTCCAAATGGATCAAAGACCTACAAGTCAAAGCAGACACCCTGAAAACATTACAGGATGGAATAGGAGAAACCTTAGGTCTCCTTGGCACAGGCCAAAATTTTCTTAATAAAGACCCAGAAACACAACAAATCAAAGAATGGCTGGACAAATGGGATTGCATGAAATTGCAGAGCTTCTGCATGGCAAAGGACAACAACTAGCAAGACTAATAGAAAGCCCATGGATTGGGAGAAGATCTTCACTAGCCATACAACAGACAAGGGTCTCATATCTAAAATATACTTGGAACTCAAAAAAATTAAATCCCCCAACAACAAGGCCTGTTTATTCTTGACAAGATGCCAGAAGCCTACCTGTGGAATAGGCAACTCAGTAAAGACACCTTGGGTTTTTGATGGCAGCCAAATTGGAAACATAGATGTAGTCTCCTTAATGGAAATTCCCTTTAACTTTCACTAGCTATACAAGTCTGTGATTGTCATTCTTCCAAAACCATCTCCCTTACCTCTAAGCCTTTCTTCTACTCAGCCTGCTTATGCCTTTCTCCTTGTGGAAATCTTAAGCATATTTTTCTACGCTATTTCAGTTAATTCTCCAAATAAGTAGGGAATGTATATGATTATACAGATAAAAAAGTGAAGACTGAGCTAAGTCTAGTGACTTCTCCAGTCATCAGAGCTAATAAGTAGCACTAGTAAGCATAGGGCGGAAGCTAAAAAGTGGATCTTGTGACTCAGACTTCTTACATAATACAATTGGAATAAGTAAGGTTTGGACTATGAGCATCAGATGGGAGGTTTGCAAGGTAGTTACTTGAAAGGTAAATGAACTTGGACATCAACTGCAGCCCTGATGCACATACTTTCTTCTGTCTGTCTTTGTCCCCAGACCACTTAATATCTATATAATAGTTGTATTCCAATAGGATTCTACTTACAAGGGAACAATTCTAACTTGGTTCCCAAAGCCCATTAAAACTATAGGTGTCATCTTTAGTTTTGGCTTCAGCTCTGGCCTTTACTTTCCAACATTCAGTACTGGCATAAGAATGCTCCTTACTTCTCTCATACCTGTATCCCCCAAGGTGCTGAACCTTCTGAAATGTTTTGCTACTCTTCTTTCCAAGAATAGCTGGCCATTGGGGTTTGGATCACATGTAATCCCTAAATTATATGTCACTTTGGCTTCTAGTCAAGAAGCAAATGTTCATTCTTCCAAATGTCCTTTGTGCTTAACTCTTATATATATATATATATATATTATATATGCATTCTATTATCATTAAGTTGTTGTACAAAGTGTACTTAAGTCTTCTGACATCTATATAGTAGAATGCATATCTATATAATAGAATGCATATATAGAATGCATATATATGCATTCTATTATCATAAGTTGTTGTACAAAGTGTACTTGTCTCCTGACATCCAGACATTTGGTCCCTTTTATCAGACTTGGTCTTGAGATCAAGAAATATCATCTGGATCATGTTTGTGTGATTATTTTCTTTTACCCCAGGTTTAATTTTTGACCAAGGAGAGTAAGTTCTTGATACATTTTCATCTCATTATATATCCACATCTTGCCATTTTGGTCAAAATAAAACCATTTTAAACCCTCAAAGTCCTTGTACCTGTTTGTCACTTAGGACCAGCCTAGCTTGCTTAATTGTGTTACAACAACAGAAAAGAAGTTATTCCAACCTTATGCTACAGAAAGTCCAAGAGGCATCTGAAATCCTAGCATTCTCTTATGTCCCTAGAATGACAAGCTATAGTTTCTCATTTCTGCATGAACACTCTTCCCACTCTTCTCCCAAAAAGATACTTTTTGCAACAACTAGTATCATGTTAACCTGATTCCTTAATGAAAACAGAGGTGCCGGTTGAGAGTGAGTGATACTCAGCTGTGGGGCTTCACTTTGTGCAGCTATAGTTGTAGGAGTAGAAGTAATAGAGCAGTCACCAATACTCCGACCTACCAGCCTCTCCATTTTCCCCTCCTTACAAAAATGAGTGCTTTTGTCTATGTCATCCATGAAACACAGGTGGCGGCAAGGTTAAACGGAGTGAAAATCATGTAGTAATTAAATAGAACTAGGGCTGTGGTGAGGACTGAGTGGGACAAGTGGGTTAAAGGACAGCGGCTGGTCCATGTGAAGCACTGCCTATAAGAATCATCGCAGTGCTACATATCATTCCTGTCACAGGACAGTGCATATTCTGAAGGGAAATCTTAGGAATACACTGCAGATAAATTACAGGCTTTGGAGATGAACTGGAGTACAGAGTACAGACATGGCTTCTTGATCCCTAGGACTTCAGGAGGTGCTAACTACCATGGACCAGTGGTCAGGGAGTAGGGGGGTGGCCTGGCTGAAGTGTTCACACTTTTTTCTTTATGGGTATTTTGTTACTTGCTTAAAATCTTTTCTTACTCTGAGGCACTTTAAATATCTGTTGAGAGAAGATGTGTTTCTTTGTGTTGGCATGCTACTCACTCAGTATGTAGTGTCTTAAGGATTGAAATAAAGTCAGCCCTCTATCCACAGATTCAGCCAACCAATGAGCCAAAGTATTTGGAAAAAAAGTTGTATGTATTCTGAACATGTACAGTTTGTCATTTTCTTGTTACTATTTCCTAAATGATATAGTGTAGCAACTATTTACATAGCATTTATATTATAATAGGCATTGTAAATCATTTAGAGACCATTTAAAGTACATGGAAGGATGTGCATATGCAAATACTGCGCTGTTTAAATAAGGGAGATATACAGCTACAAAGTCGGGTATGGATTAGGGTCCTGGAACCAATGCTCCATGAATACTGAGACATAAGTGTGTGCTTATCATATATTCTATATGGCTCCAACAAATTGTCCTGTCTTTATTTAGACCTTGTAAGTTTGCTTTTATTATTTTGTGTGTCAGACTGATTCCTTCTGTTTTGTCAATTCTTTTTCTGTCATGGGAAACTAAGGATTTAAATTTGGAAGGTGTGACTAAATTGAACCAGTCCCTAACAAACACTGCTGGACTGTCCCCTCTGGCTTAACTGCTCTCTCTAATTGGGACTGTTCTGTAGACCTTTGATGTAACAATGTTATGGATGGAATGTAAAATGTCTTCCTCAGGCTCAATGTGTTGAAGGTTTGGTACCCAGCTGGTGACACTATTGGGGGAAATAGCATAGGCTTTAGGAGCTTGGAGCCTGGCTGGAAAAACGTGGTTCATTGAGGGAATGACTTGGGTGGTAATACCTGGCTCCTTGTTACCCATCACCACCTCTTACTTCCACCATGATGGACCTAAAATATGCACAAAACACATCTTTTCTCCCTTAGTTTATGTTAGGTATTATATTTCAGCAATGAGAAAATCTAACTAATTCAAATGACAACAAATTGGTGTCCAACTCCCCTATAAGCATCAACTTGTCATCTTTGTGCAAAACCACACACCTTGCTATATATTTTTTTCAAGTAGATGTTAGGCAAAAATACCCACCTTCCTAAGATTCTTTTAGTTATTTCCTTTAAAATCAAGCAGTAAAAGACTTACTCAAACTCTACAAGGAAAGCAATAGTCTTTTTTTGAAGTAAAGTTTCTTAAAGACAGGTATAGTTGTCGGATATAAATGGCTTCTAAAAATACATCAGATCTGTCCAAAAATGAAAATCATTTTTCATGCATATCACATCCTAACTTTCTGAATTGCTTTGTGAGAATATTTTCTTTTCATGCTAGGAAAGGCAGACAAACCAAAGCTAGTGATGAGGAAAAATAATAAAAGCATTTTCTATACAATTACCATCTGTTTGCTATTCAGGTAGCACAAGTGTTCAATAAACTGCATCTGGCTGGGTGGGGGAGGGACTTATTTTACTTTTCTGACACTTGGACCAATGCACACAATGGGAAATTGGGTTATTCAAAGGTAAAAGTAGAAGAACAGATGCTAATGAAGCTTTGCTTCAGGGCACAGAAAGAGAGTGATAACTACCATTCACGACTTTATTTCAGTTTTACTTATACTCCAAATTTATTCCTGAATAAGTGGATGTGAATGACCAGCTTACTGTTTTTCTGCCTAGCTAGCATCAGTAATCTTTCATGAGCAGCAGTAACCAGAACATTCACTGACATCCATATTCCAAACTATATGTAGTTGTTGCTAAAACAATCACTTCAGTAGCAAATATTTGCTTAGTTACTATATGTTCAACCATTTATCCACTCATTCACTAAGTCATCATTCATCCATTCATTCATTCATTTACTCTTATATATTTGCCTACTCATCCAACAAATGAGCAACAAAGCAGTTGAGCATATCTGGTACAATTCCCATTCTTCTTTGGGGACAAATAGATATGGCTGACCTCTTCAACAGTAAAGGATATGGATATCCTTGTTCTCCTCACTCTATTGGAAATAGATTTATAAACAGAGACCATAAACCATGTAGAAGTTATACCATGAGTGGGACTAATGTCCTCACCATTGACATGTGGTGAGCTGCGAACTGTTGAGTTTCTGCATCTCCTGAGCACAAAAAGCTTGGACAACATATGGACGGGTCACGTGGGGAGGTCAGGGAGGTGAGAAAGAAGGAAAGAAGCATTCCATGGGAGAAAAGGGTTGTTAGACTGCCATTACCTAGTTGAGTGTAGAGACTGAAGATGTAGGAAGGACAAGAAATTATTTGTTCCATGTCATGGCATTTGAACATGTTTTGGTCATAAAAGAGTATAATTATGTTGTAACTAACTCTATCTGCAGGTCCTTTCAGATGTGGAAAGACATAAATTAGGATTATATACGGTATCTCAGGGCTTGGAAAAGTCCCTTGCTAATTTTAACCCATAACTTTTTCAAGCTTCTGTCATTCTAAATGTACCTTGTACTGTTGTCATAAGTATGGATGCTACTATTTCAAGATCCATATCTTTTTGCCCTTTCTCTCATTTTTATGAATTGGCTAGCCTATTCATCAAGCATTCACCGAACATGTTTGTATCATGGACTGTCTGCTAATAAGAAGGGAGACAAAATAAAACAAATCCCCATGGTCACATAGCTCCTGACCTAGCTAGCTTGGAGATGTCAAGTGAGCATGCTAATCACTTTTTCATGAGGGCTTCAAGAAAGCAGAGGGCATGAAGAGAGAATGCTCTTAACAGGTGTAGCAAGACTTGTCTTGAAGGGAGACAAAGATCACAGAGACTCCGTGTGAGGAGAAGGCTGGGGATTTCCTGGATAGTCAAGGGGATGGGTGTGTTCCAGACAGAAAAAAATAGCACCTGCAAACAGGAATAAATGAAGTAACAGTAGTTTTGGAAAGACAAGGTGTGGAAGGTGATAATGAACTGGTAACTAATGGCAACACTCAGGCTTCTTAGGAAAAAGAGAGGCCTGGGTATAGTCCAAAGATATGACTTGTTCTCAAACATGATGTAATTTGCACCTACTCATTTCTTACTGGTGACATCCTCCCTCCCCAGTAGCATCCTCCCTTCCCACATCCAGTAGAATTCTTGGTGGTACTGTTTTCTTTCGTGTTTCTCTGCCTCCCTCCATTACTTTGGCATTGCCACAATGCAGGAAGGATCCTCTTCTACTTGGTGACCTTTTTTCTGCTCCCAGTCTTAGCACCAGCATAGCTCTTTTCCCTACTACATATCCTCTACTCAGTCAAATGAGTGAATTTTCTAGAATACATGCCTGCTTTATATACTCAGTATGCATTGCTCATACTTCAATAGATCCTGCTAGCCTCAAGGCAAAGTTCCATATTCTTAGCCGTGTTGAAGGGTCTTACGGATCCCTCTACCACTTTCCAGCCTCCTTTCTGCCACTCTCACTCATACATGGCTCACACCTGCCATCCTCTGACTAAACCACAGTCTTACAATGCAGAATAGCAAGCAGGGAGAGACATTATGAGAGAGGCCTTTCCAGGTTCTGCTGCCCACTTATATGCAAGGGTGGCTGAGAAATGAAGTTTAACTGTAGTGTAAGAAGAAAAAGCTGATTGTGTTAAGTAAGAAAGTAGCCTGTTGAGCATCTCTTGAACTGGTCTTCTATGTGTCTGAGGTTTGTCTTTTTTACTTTTCAAGCTATACATGTTCTCTAATAGATGGCTCCTGGTTCATATTTTTGTTTTCTGATTGCAGTATCTTCCCAATATCCTGGGAAAATTCTAATTCGGTGATTTTAATTCCAATTTCTAAAAATTTTCTTGATGTGGTTAAAAATAGTTACTCTTCCCTTTGGTGTTCACTTATTCTACATGATATTTTTAGCTCCAGTCTCCTGTGCTGTTTGATGTATTCAAATAATTGTGATTGGTACTTGCTTACTGTGCATCAGGTGTGTGGTAGCTTGGATCTGGAGTCCCACTTCCCCAACTCAGGACCCATGTATAAACTGTTTGATTCCCAGCCTATGACATTATTGGGAGGTGGGGGAATTTTTAAGAGGTAGGGTGTCCCATTAGAGAGGTTTTGTGTTACTGGGGCATGAGGCATGCTTATTGGACTAAAATGTCCCAAACTGTGAGCTTTTCTTTTTTTTTTTTTTGGGTCCGGTCATGGGGCCTGAACTCTGGGCCTGGGTGCTGTCCCTCAGCTCTTCAGCTCAAGGCTAGCACTCTACCACTTGAGCCACAGCGCCACTTCCGGCTTTTTTCATTTTGCTTATGTGGTGCTGAGGAATCGAACTCAGGGCCTTATGCATGCAAGGCAAGCACTCTACCACTGAGCCACCTTCCCAGCCCAGAGCTTTTCTTTTTTTTAAAGTTGATTATCTCAACTATTTGTAAGAGTAACAGAAACTTGACTAGTCTGAAGTACTACTGTAAGCATTGATATATATATATATATATATATATATATATAATCTTTTAATATTTAGAATATTTCTCTAGGGTAATACATTATGAACCCATTATAAACACAAGGAAACCGAAGCACAGAATGTCAACTTCTTACTCAAGTGAATGAGTTATATAAGCAGAAATCCAGACAGTTTGATCCTAATCTTATGGTATACTAACTTTCAAGTCTGCGTGGCACTTTGACTATCTATTCATGGTATAAAACCAAGCTCTGAATTGATTAACTTTTTTTATTGTGAAAATACTGTACAGAGGGGTTAAAATTACATGGGCAAGATAGTGAGTACATTTCTTTGAACTGATGAACTTTTGTAGGTAGAAGAATTTTTTTTAATGTAGAGATGATAAATTGCAATGTTTATCTCTTCTTCATCTGTCTCCTGCTCCTCTTTTCCTCCTCCTCCCCTTCTTCCTTCCTTCCCTCCCTCCCTCTTTTCTTTCTTCTGTGTTTTTGTGTCATTACTTCAGCTTATACTTAGGGCCTAGGTTCTTCTTGCTTAATTTTTTTTTTGTTTTTTGCTCATTGCTGGAGCTAAGCTTCCAGTTTAGGCTTTTCCCTGGTTAATTTGAAATAAGAGTCTCATGGATTTTTCTGTCAAGGCTGACTCCTATCATAATCCTAAAAATCTGTTCCCTAAGTAGCTAAGATTATAAGAATGAGCTACAAACACTTGACTAGTGACCACATCTAATGGCTCTATTTTGCTAAAGTCTCCATGATTTCTCTTTCTGTTCTCAGCATGTTTCTTCTACTTAATGGAGAAAGAGGATTCATCATGCACTTCAATCACAATTGAGATAGGATGCCCCTAAGTTACAAAATCAAGCATCACAAAGTTTCTTAAAAGTTGGAAGTCTGTGGCTTTACTTCATGGCAAGTATTAAATACTTAAAAATAACGCTACAGAAATATTTGTAACTATTGTCTGAGTAACAGAGTCTATGAATTTCATCAAGAAACGATTTGCTATAGCCAAATTTATAAAAGATACATTTTTACAATCTGAAGCTGGAAAAATGAACTGAGATATGTTTACATGATAAACAAAATATTTATCTCTTCATAAATGAACATGATGAATTTCAGTCTATAAAAGACAGACAGTACTGGATACTTGGCTATGCTTAGTGGGAATTCTTGAGACAAGTTTGTCTTTGAATTTGTGTCCTGAATGATACTCAGCCATTTCTAAAAGCCATGTGCATCTTCCTTGTCTCTTATAGCGAGTCACAAAAATTATAACTAACAATTGTACAGACATCAGATTAAACTCAGTCTGTAGGGTAATCTATTCAACATGGTACGCTCATTTTCTGGCATAGAGTGGGCACCCTAGAAATGTTATGGATTGGCTCAGCAGCATTTCTACTTTTCCCTCTTCATGTTAACGTGGGCATTAAGTACCAGCCTGAGAGAGGCTCTAAGTTTTTGTAAGAGTGGATCAGCTGATGGCATACTTTGATCTTTGCTGTGGATAGCCTTGCCTTTAATCACCAGCACAGAATGCTGGCCCTTGACTCTCACCAGCACCTGCCTTTGAACTGTGTGCTGTTCACCTTTTATTAAAAGCTCTTGATGGAAATATTGAAGGACAGTATTTGAAGAAGCTGTGGTCAATGCATTCTTCACTGTGACCCTTTCATGGAGTAAGCGCTCTGAAGTCTTGCCCTAGAAAAATGTACTTGAGACACAGACACAGGAGGTATATAATTCTGTGATCTCTGGAGGATAAAGTATATGATAACAAAAAAGCTTCAGTTTTTGTTACCTATAATCAGTTTGTAGTGAAGGCCAAGACCACTGTTTAAAAATGCACGTGAGTCAAGTTTAGTCTCAGAAGAGATCTAAGACCTATTAGCATGCCCCATGTATGGGCACGGAAAGGGATATGCCAGGCAATGGGTTATGCTTTTGGCATTCTTACTTTTTTTTTTTTTTTGGTCGGTTGCAGGGCTTGAATTCTGGGTCTGGGAGCTGTTCGTGCGCTCTTCAGCTCAAGGTGAGCGCTCTACCGCTTGAGCCACAGCATCACTTCTGGTTTTCTAGTGGTTTATTGGAGATAAGAGTCTCAAGGAGTTTCCTGCCTGGGCTGGCTTTGAACTGAGATCCTCAGATCTCAGCCTCCTGAGTAGCTAGGATTACAGGCATGAGCCACCAGCGCCTGGCTTCATTCTACTATTTCTACAGGAAGGATGTTCAGTCAGCAAGCTGTGTTTATCAACTACACACTTAAAAAACTGAGTCAAAACTGTTTCCATCAAATCAGACTTGATTATTATGTCCCAGCTTTTATTTTAAAAATCTGACTCTATGATTATTATCAGAATACAGAAAAGATTTTTTTCACTGAAGAGTTTTATGCTTCCAGAACAAAATATGAATGTTATGGTACTCTTTTGGATTTTAGGAAGGTTAGCTTAATGTCATGAACATTAGTTACAAAATTCACATTATGACATAAAATTCACACAATGATTCAAATTTTTATTTTGATTGCCCTATTAATCTATCACTCCATCAATCCATAAGCCATTTTAAATCCTTTGTGGAACAAAACAGGATCAACAAATATTGTATATATGCCAGTACTGTAGATAACCCTCCCCCAAACCATAAGATATCCTAATTTGACTCCAGAAAATTTCATTAATTTTCTATTTTTAGCTGATCTATTGAGTGATAACTGCTTCATACAACTACTTAAAGTTAAAAATAATATAATTTAAAAAAGAATGAAGAGTAATAAAGGTGTGCTATTAACAAATGTAAGTGTCTAAACAACTAGTTTGTCTCCCTTCCAGAAAAGTAGTTTGTCCTCTCTCCAGAATAACTGAACAGTTTTTTACCTCATGTAGACATATTTAAGGAGTTAGTATTATACATGCTTACCTATGGGAAAACATACAATTTTAGAGATTCAAAATCAACATAAGTTTATAAAGGTTTTCAGAATTCATTCATTTTCACCAGAGTGAACACCTAAAAATGTTTTGGATGGGTTCTGGAGAGCTGCAAAGGTATGCCTCATGGGTCTGTTGGAGGCTCATTCACAGTCCATTCATTTTCAATAGAAAACAAACATTATTTAAAATAACTCCCCCAAATGTAGTCTCACAGCCTAATGGAGGCCAGTGATCAGACTCAACTGTGTCCTCCATCTTTGGCCTCTCCATACTTGACACGACTTACAGATTAAATATGAGATAACTCCAATTCAAAGTTAGATGTGAAGGAACTGGGGAAATGGCTAGAGAAGCAGAGTACACAGAAAATCTGGTATATGTTCTCTGGGAGCAGGTTCTGTAGCAGGGCTGTGAAATCTGTAACAGTCACCATGAGGAAAGGCTCAACAGTTACACAAACCTTTTTCACTATTTTTCTTCTGAGTTTTTTACATCCACAGGTCTCATTTGTCCAAGTTCATTTTAAAACACCTTGGTTTCAAGGCTTTGAACATATTAAATAAATTAGGAAAATGATTTCTCAAAGTTCAGGTTCACTGATAAGTTGGGCAGACCAGAAGTTTCATGTTTCTACAATTGAGACTCAGTCTAGTAAGTGAGTACAGAAGTAGCCCTGGGTTCATTCCTAGCTCAGTGACTTAATCCTTGTATGATCTCAAGAAAATTATTTCATGTATCTCTAAGCCTCAGATTCCTCAAACAATAAAGCACAGATAAGAACAGTACCCAACTCTCAGTTTCACTGTGAAGAATAAACACAGTATCTTACATAAAAAGGATGGAGTATAAGTGCTCAATGAATATTATTCTCCCCACCTTTGCTGCCCCTGATCTCCATAGCAATACTTTCAGATAATGAAGAGATGAGAAATTTCCATATAAATTTGCACCAAAATAGCACATTTTACTAGTCTAGATTAAAGTGACCGTATATCTAAGCAAATCTGTGAATTACATGGTGAGAGAATGAGACAGGAGAATGATGAAAGGGGTTACATCGATCAAAATTAATTGCATTCATAGAATATTCTGTCAAATGGCAATTACTTTATACAAATACTTAGGTAAAAATAAAATAACAATACAGAAATGTACAAAAGAAAGCAGCCCTGTGGGGAAATCTGGAAATTTGTTATACATAATCTTATCCTTCTTGTGGTCTTCTGTATCTCTCCAGCAAAGACAGTGGACCAAAAGGAGGAACTTAGGGCAGCCGCATGCTGCATTCTTCACTGATGTACCCAAGCTGTGCAGTACAGTATTCTAATATAAACACAGTACTCAATAAATATTTGATAATTGAATGCGAAAGAAAATAAGAATACTGTTGTGGGGCTTGATATATTGTCTTCCCTGGAGTTTATGGATGAAAATAATTATTTCGAACAGAAAATTAGAAGGAAGCCCTTAATTTTCCACTGCAGAAAAGGTGTTAGATCCTTATTCATTTCCTCAAGCCTATACCATGCCACACTTGAAAACAATCTACAAACAAGCTAACAATAAAGCCATCACAAAACTGCCTCGGTGTCCCCAAGGTAGCCACAAGTACATGTTTGGCCTTTTCACTAATGGCTGATGCTTTACCACTTGAGTCACAGCTCTACTTCTGTGCTTTACTGGTTAGTTGGAGATAAGAGTCTTTCAAATTTATCTGATCAGACTGGCTTTGAACAGTGATCCTTAGATATCAGCCTCTTGAATTGACACTGCAGTTTTTTTCCAGGCCCTGCAGGATGGGAGGCCTTTTATCTCCTGAATCAGCCCAAACTGAAGTGTTAGGTATAACCAAGCATTTAAATAGGGATACAGGTGGACCCATTGCAACAATGAGATGTACAAGTTGTTATGTTGAAAAACGAACTTTACAACTTTGGCCAGAGGGTGGGGGTGCAGAGGGTGGGTGGCGGGTGAGGGGGGGAGAGGGGAAGGGCTGGGAAGGGGAAACAAAGGAGGAGGCAACAATGCTTGATAAGAAATGTAATCATTATCTTGCCCATGTAATTGTAACCCCTCTATATGGTATTTTCACAATAATAAATAAATAAATAATAACTAAAAGAAAGAAGTTGAAATCCAAGAGAGTATCTCATTTGCATTCTAAGCACAAGATGAACAGGTGCAAAGGTTTGCTTTGTTGATGGACGGAATGCTACCGCCAAGTCTACTTAAAGCCTCACCTGATACCAGAGAAAGTTGGTTCAATTAAGGAATCACTTGAACATATTTTGCTGGGTCAGTTAACAACTCATTTTATTTTGGAAAATAAATGAGGACATTTGTGAAAACGGAACCAGGGAACTTGAGGGATGGGTGGGGCTGGGTAAGATGGAGACAAATGATGAAAGAGATGACAATGGTCAAGATGCATCGCACTTATGAACTGGCATGTTGAACTGAAGCCTCTTTGTGCAACTACTTAAATATAATAAATTAAAAAAGAAACTTAACATTAGTATTAAAAGTCAGTTAAAAAAAAGAATCTGGTAGTGGTAGCACAAACCTGTAATCTCAGCACTTAGAAAGCACAAGTAGAATGAGAGTTCATGGCTAGCCTGGACTACATAACAAGGCACTGGAGATAGAAAGAGAGAGACAAGGACAGAGAACTCATTTAACCATTCTCTTTAAGCATAATCTAGACAGGGAGAATCACCCAGATGCCTTAGATTGCAAGGTTTATAGAGAAAACAGCAGAATTTTGTTGTTTTCAATTCTCCTCCTCCTCCTCCTTCTCCTCTTCCTCTGCCTTCTCCTTCTCTTCCTCCTCCTGCTCCTTCTCTTCCTCCTCCTCCTCCTCCTCCTCCTCTTCCTCCTACTCCTCTTCCTCCTTCTCTTCCTCCTCATTCTTCTCCTCCTCTCCTCCCCTCTTCCTTCTTTTTGATTTCTGGCACTTGATAAGCAATGGATACTTTGGTAACCAGAAAAATGTTTCTCTGGCTACTGAATTTATAGAGATAGCTGTAAGAATTTATAGAAATGGTACCTTGTGACCATCTTGAGTCTTGGGGTTGCTTCTTTGTAGGTTTGCTGGTGACATAAAGATTTATGAAAAGTTACATTGCGATGTGTTCTGGAGCAAATCATCGCTGCAGTAGTGAGGGAACAAGACTTGGGGAAGGGAAATATTGGACTCTCCAGCTGAGACAGGACAGCTCTTCACATTGTCCCAATTGAGACAAGGATGCTAGGCCTTGTGTCTCCCTCAGCAACTAGCTGCTGGAAGTGCCTGCCATGAGAGAAATCATTCTCGAGGCAGCTATATTTAAGCAAAGGTAATACCCTGGAAGGGATGCAGAGGAGAGCATCATTGCCACCATACTATGTTAGGACCAGTACTTAGGATGTCAGGATGGCCAGCCACAGCATCCACTAAAATCTGCATGCTTAAGAGCAAAATATTTAGGAGAGAGACTTGTCATACAATCTGTACTTATTGTGAGAGATTGAAGAAGTACTTGTTGAATTATTGAACAAATGAGTAGTTGTTATGAGGGAAGAATGATAAGCAATAGATTTAAACATCAGAAGAAATTTAAATGAGCCCAGAGAAAAATACAAAATGATACTAAACCAATTAGAAAAGAAGTGGCAGTTTAGAGATGTGTACTGCAACTTTGGGATTTAATTTGTTAGAATTATGCAGATTCTGAGTTTATTAAGCCTTGGTGAAAATAGTAGCTAGAAACAAAGATCAGGAAGCAAAGTACCTTTGATTTGAAGAATAGGGGCTCAACAAGTGTCCATCATTCTGTGTCTGTAGAATCCATCATTCCTCTACTGAGAAGTTCTATAGAAAACCCCAAGGCTTTGAAAAGGAATCATGTATTCTCTGAGAAGCAGCTGAAAGAACTGAGAAGCACCATTGATTGAATCTTTCCAAAATTAATGACTCTTCCTGCTTGGAGCCTTTCAACCGTGATAATCATTGTCTCAAGTTCTTTGTGAAGGTCGTTTTAGAGCAATCTCTTCCCAATCTAATGATCCAGGATCTCCTCCTCTGGCTATGTGGACATGCTCTCTTTGCAACTTGCAGTTTAATAACTATGATACCTTCAGACATGATGCATCTTTGGGATAGATGTTACCCTCTACTGTGTAAAATTTTGGAAATTAGATGCTACAGGGCATGTTTCATGCAGACATGGATAGTCATGTTGAAGAAGTCTTACCTTCTTTTGTAGGTGGTGTTCAACCCAATAATAGATTTTTCTAACACTTAATGCATAATCATTTGCCTTTTATAATTTATCTGATCAAATGTTTAGGAATAAATATTAAGATATACTAAATTATTAATTATTTTCTTAAAGCAAAGGCCCTTTTAGTGTGTACTGTGAAGTAGTATGTTCTGCAGACATGCTTTTTTGACTCTTCCTTTCGAGGTCTCTGAGAAGGAATATTATGTCAACATAGGTTGAATGTAATGAATGACTCATGATTTTTTTTTGTAAGACAGATTTAGGGTAGTTAGGTTATTTGGGGGATTTTCTACTCCAAAGAAAAGTATTACTAAAAAGATATTTCTTTGATAGGGTATTTCAAGTTCAATTGCTAAACAGGATAACCAACTATACCAGTTGGGGTAATTTCAGCATAGAGACACATAGGTGAACACCCATCACCCACACACACACACACACACACACACACACACACGTTCCCAAACCTAAAATTTTACCAATGGCAAATCATATACCCTTGTGTAAAGATCAGTTCTCTCCACAGTTCCCTGTCAAAGTACTCTTCAACAGGGTATCATTAAGCTGATGGGGGAGGCAGAGTTTCAAGATCCAATCTACTTCCCACTTCTACGTGAGAGGGAATCAGTGCTAAATTTTGCCCAAATACCTGCCGAATGCACGTCATCACTGAAAGAAATTAAGAATAATTCCATAAAACCAAAAAGTATAATAGAAAATGTAACAATAATAGTTCATCATAAAAGAAACATATTTACTGATTATTAATAATAAAGGTGTAGCAGACCTTTTCGAATTCTAGGAATGAAAGTTAACAGTGGACCTAAAAGTGTGATATTCATTAATGTTTTATAGATTATCTTCTTGTGGTTGTTACTAAGAATAATAAAATCTTAAAATAGAACCATTACCTTCATGAATCCATGAATGAAGTAAATACTTTCCTAAACCTTGCGCTTACTACATTTTTATCAATAGAAAAAATACATTTGGACTATTTTTTAGCAAAATGTAGCCCAAGGTTAAAACCACCCCGATTTTAAGTTGTATTGGATAGCATAATGAATAAGTCTACATCCAGGACTGAGCCTGACATATTTATCATGTTTTACTTAATGGGAAAACTACTACCATGTTTTCAGATTTTCATTAAGGCTTAGCTCCAAAAATAGAAATATTCTACTTCTAAAATATAAATTCTTTCATTCTACAGATTTTAATAAGTACATGTTATGAGCCAGAACTGGTGGCCTAAATTGAGAGCATCAAATGAATTGCATACATTCCTTCCCACAACGGCAAAGATTGTAATGAAATTTTGCTACTTATCTTCAGGTCAGTTTCTATGATCAGATTCACTCAGATTCACTCTCAGCTTTCAGAAAGCTGGAGATTCAATAGGTGGTTTTATCTTGTTTGTAACATGTTCTTTGAGTTTTACTTTGTCTTACCTTATTTTTTTCTCATGGAGGTTTTGGGGAATGAAACATGAATAAAAAGAAGCTTTGAAAACATGTGACCCTGATGGTACAAAAATATAGCATTTTTTTTTTGGTGTAAGCACCTCTTCATATTAGTACTCATTTAGATAAGTTTTACTAACAGTGATTTCCCTACTTGCAGAAACAGAGATATTGCTTAGTTTTTGTTTTCTTTTATTTTTCTCCTTTGTTTTCTCTTTAAAAACTATACTGCATGGCAAATTTTTACTAAAGTCTTTTAAAAAGAAAAACTTGAGGATTTCCTGAATGCTACACTTTTTTTTTTGGCCTTGGCTTTCAGGAAACTTATAAAACCATATTTGGCATGGAATCACTGTTATTTTTACCCTACTAATGAGTGTCTTTGTGTTTTTATATTTTTGGAACCTATACATTGATGTCAAAGTTATTATTATTATTTCAATGCCTTTTGTTATAACATAACTGAAAATATTATTTTGAAGGGTCAGGCCCCAGTGAATCAATATGCCTATCTTTAAAATGTATCCATTTAAGTTGGTCTTCTTACTAAAAAAAAATGTTTCCTCACTCACCTTAGAATGACAAAAAGCTTTTAGCACTACAAGGCTGTAATGTCCTCTAATTAAAGCACACACCTTTTGAAGTGGAGATGGTACCATGGAGGTCACCCCACACAATTAGCAGTACAAGTAGGGCCAAACTGAATAGCCTAGAGATGAATTTGAGGTTTGTTTTATTTTTATTGATTTAGATTTTTTCTCTTCTGTTTTTTTGTATTTGTGGAAACATATGTATTTCATGTATCATAATATGTTTTGAGTCAGAATATGGCAAATGCTTGGTGACCACCTGCGTCCCATAGATAGTTTTTGTGTGACAATTGTTTTGCACTAATATAGGTCCTAGGAACTTAAGAAAAGGAAGTGGAAGGAAAATGACAATTCCAACACTTAGTATGAACAGGGAAGAAAACCTATCGGAGGTTGGATGTGGGCAAAAAGAGAGACCCTGTCTGAAGTTGGACTTGTGCATGTAACCTGAGGATTTCATACAAACATCTCATGTGCTAAATGAAAGAACTCAATGAGATGAAGGTGGCCATCTAACTGTTGCACGAAGAGGCAACAGCTCATTAGGGTGGTAAAGTGACTGGCCCACAGTCATGACATTGTTCCATGTTCTGGTTGACTAAAACTTAAGATCCTTTAGATAAAGGGTTTTTTTTTTTGACTGTTAACATTGTTATTTTCAACAGAACAAAACTATAATATTAAAAAGTTTTTGTGTTTAAATCTCTACTTTCAAAGGCTGATCCTTTCACCTGAGTTCTATTCTCTACTGATAATCACAAAGTTTTGAAAATAATTAGAACCACACACACACAGACACAGACACCTCCCCCCATGACATTTCCTATTTATTTCACATGACCACTTAAAGAATTCTTCGAAATCGCAAGGTTATCTTATCCCAAGGTTATTTTAGGAAATAGCTACTTTGATTTGAAACAATCTCTTTCAAGGCTTAAAAATGGTCTCAAATCTAATCAGGAACTGGCTTTTCCTTGTGGGGATTGAATTCGAAGCATTAAAACACTGATTGGTTTTCCCAGGCTCATGGTATTCACAATGGTTCTTTTCATGCAAAGTGAGAAAGGTCCTAAGAGTGCTCTGGGCCTCTGTTACCCCCATGTGCAAACATTAGCATCCTAGTTAGGCTAAGTTGAATTCAGTTCAAGAAATGCCAGAAAAAAAGCTCTTAAATTGTTGAAAACCATGCTGAGGGTGAGTTTGTAGCTTCTTAACTAATAGGGCCACACAAATGTCTTTAGCTCTTTCAATTAGAGGTATTCAGGTTCTCAGATGCCATTCTGAGCAAGAAGCAGAAAAGGAAAAAAGGGCTACCACAAGATTATAATAAGATTCAACTCTTTTGCTTTGGTTTAGAATAACTGATGTTCATTTCAGTAAAGAAGACTGTACGCAGAATATACTGGCCAAGCTATAGCTGGAAGTTGGGTTTTATGAGAAGGCTAAAAAAACAGAGACTAATTACAGAATAAGAGTTTTCTGAGTTAACTATACAATTCATAGGACAGCTTTGAGGGTAAGAAATCATTTTTATTTCTCAGGATTAGAAAAGTAATAGGAGGCAGACCTCACCAGACCTTAGTAGAAAACCACCTTTTAGTAGTTACCAAATTCTTATTTGTAATTCTTGGGTCATACAGTGACTTTTTAGGCTACTAAAAAGTCCCCTCCACAGCAATTCTGGGGTTTTAATGAAGGGTCTTACACTTGCTAGCCAAGTACTACTGCATACTACTTGAGCCATAACTTCACTATTTTTGTTGTCAGTTTGTTTTCCAGATACAGTCTTTTGCTATCTTT
Source organism: Dipodomys ordii (assembly GCF_000151885.1). Classification (NCBI taxonomy): domain Eukaryota; kingdom Metazoa; phylum Chordata; class Mammalia; order Rodentia; family Heteromyidae; genus Dipodomys; species Dipodomys ordii. The sequence continues at coordinate 1,389,602 of NW_012267316.1, forward strand.
TGCCTGGGCTGGCCTTGGATTATGATTTTCCTATCTCTACCTTCTAAGCTGTTAGAATTACATGCATGAACCACCATGCAGACACCCCAGGACATAGTTTGGGGTAGTGAAACTACTTATCAGGAAGAAGATGTGAATACCACTTTTATAATGTTAGTCATGAAATGTCTCACAAACTATATTGTAAATTGGTATTTATAGCCAGTCTCAGAGATTTGTTACTTCTCAAAATCTAGGCACTGGCTGCCATTATTACATTATAAATCATATGGTGAGATGAAGCCTGAATAATCAGCAGGCCCAGCGAGAGCTGGAGAAAATGGATAGGCTTCCCGTGTTCTGGGACCATTGCAGGCCGTACGAATTTATTTTTATTACTGAAACACAAAGATACCCTAGGAACTCTCTTCTGTTGAGCTAGATATCTACAGGTTTTATTTATGAAAAGCAGAACTGTAAAAAAATACAAAAGCAAATGTCAAAATGGTACAGCCCATCATCAACTAAATAGAACTGACCTGTGACAGGGCTCAATTGGTATGTGCTTGTCTAGCAAGTGAGAGGTCCTGCTTTCGATCCTCGGTACCATGCAAACAAACTAAATGAAGTAGAATTTTAGCTAAGTAATCAGTAGCAAAAGTTAGATATCTATTAGATGATATAGCATAACATGTGTTGCATTTAGAAATACATTTCCACCAAACTATTAAAAACACTGGTGATTCTACCATCAGTAAAGTTTTAACCAAATTTGAACTAACTTTTAACTGAAATGATGACCTAATTAAGAAACTCCTCTGTAAGTGCAACCAGTTGGTGTTCCAATCAATGCTTTAGTCTGTCTGCCCCAATGTTCTCTCATTTGTTCGATATGAGACTGACTTGTGCTCTTTAAAGCTTAGTGGTGGAAAAATAACAACAGTGTTTGTCAAAGAAACAGAAGTTGTGGGATGTTTTAAAGAGTAATCTGTTGGAAGGTACATAGAAAGCTCGGCAACCACCAGTTTCAAAGAACACTGAGTGAAAAATCAGAAAAATTATAGTGAATGTAAAGATGCTCTTAGATAGGGATAATTGGAAGGATTTGAACTCTTTAGTAATAGGAAATGGTTAAGAAAGTAGCCAGAAAATAGGCTTCAATGATGATTATAAGACAACAGAGCAACTTATGTTAACAGAGCAAATTATGTTAATATTAAATTACTTAGATTACTTATATGGAAGAAACTACATATGGCAGCTATAGTCAAGCAAAAATATGCATAGGGTTAAACTTCAAGGCAGCATTATGGTTACTTTCTCAGTTTAGGCATTTCATATCATAAGGAATAAAATAATAAGAAAAAAACTATTGATTGTGGAAACTAAGTGATAGCAATCTACCAAGAGTACCAAGGAAAACTTGATTCACAAGGACAACAATTGCTGATATTTTCAGACTGACATTTGTCACCCACAAACAAAAAAGACATTAAATAAGATTAGATTCTTCTTAGAGATTAAAAATGCAACACTAATGAAAAGCTCTGAAAAATTCTGTAGTGAGATCAATGATCTTTTCCCACAAAATATTCAACCACCTGCCATTTTTTCTCCCTCCAACTATCTATCCACACCTTCAAAAGACCACTGTTTTCACTGAGCAACATTGGGAGATAGGGTTACTGCAATTAGAACACATATACTTATTTTTTGCAATGATGATTTGAACATAAGAGAAAATACAAACAAGCAAGGAAAATAATGTTTAAGGAGTTTGAATGTCTGGTTCCCTCTTGCTTTGTCTTGCATCTAGTTTTGGGAGTTGCAGCTTTACATCTAATTTTTGAAGTTGATAGGTAAAGGTCCAATCCCTCTGAAAAGAGAAGCAGCTAAGTAAAGTCCAGAAGGTTCAGAGACCTTCTGCAGGACAGAGTCAAACCCAGAAGCAGACACTGTTGGGGAAAGAGCCACTTAGATGTCAATGTCTGAAGGGTTTAGAGAAAGGAGTTAGGAGAGGGCTGGGAAGGTGACTCAGTGGTAGAGTGCTTGCCCTGCATGCATGAGGCCCTGGGTTCGATTCCTCAGCACCACATACACAGAAAAAGCCGGAAATGGTGCTGTGGCTCAAGTGGTAGAGCGCTAGCCTTGAGCTGAAGAGCTGAGGGACAGCGCCCAGGCTCAGAGTTCAAGCCCCATGACCACCAAATTAAATAAATAAATAAAATAAATAAAAAAAGAAAGAAAGGGGTTAGGAGGAACTTGGGAAGTTTTCCATGATACCTTGCATTTCTCATTCCTAGTGCACTGTTAATTTTCACGCGTGCACGTGTGTGTGTGTGTGTGTGTGTGTGTGAGTCCTGAGGCTTGACCTCACAGCATAGGACCTGTCTTTGAACTCTAGTGCTCTAGGCTAATACAGTCTACCACCTGAACCACAACTCTGCCTCTGACTTTTGGGTGGTTACCTGGAGATAAAAGACTCTCACAGACTTTCCTGTCTGGGCTGGCTTTGAACTGAGATTCTCAGATCTCAGCCTCCTGAGTAGCTAGGATTACAGGCGTGAGCCACTGGTGCCCAGCTTTGCATTAGTAATTTTCTTAGGCATGCTTCTCAATGGCATGCAAACCTTCTGTTCCTGTTTCTCCCAATCCGATAATCTTCTTGTGGACAGTGTTCATGGTGACCATCTTTGTATTTCTAGGGGCTAGGACTTAGTTGATGTGGCTTAAATAAATATGTATTGAGTTTGTGACAGAAAGAGTCAGAGAGTTAGTGAATGAATGCCCTTGTAGGCTACAGAGTACTGGGCCAGATGAACTGAAATTTTTTTCCATGTGTAGTTCTCAAATATAATAGTCTTTAACCAAATCTCTTATTTTTCCATTACATTAAAAAATACTAAGATAAAATTGCTTAACATTGTCCTCATTTCTTCTCTTTTTATTAGCTTAAAATTCATATTTATTTTTAATTTCACAAAGTATGACACTGTGAAACATGAAAAATTACAGATAAAACTAAACATCCAAGCTCTGTAGTGAGCTGAAACTCTTGGAATCAGTTTGGCACACAGCTTACTTATGGTAGTAAGGTTTTGTATTTTAGGAAATATGGATTACTTACGGTTTTTTTCAATTAGAGGACACCATAAAATGGTTATGCCATAAGACATTTAATTTTCTCTCGTTAGCATTCATGTATGTTGCACTAAGATATACTATTGTGGGAAATGATTTTCTTTGTATCTGAGATCAGTTATTAAGAAATAAAATTGTCTCATCATAATTTTTAAAAGTTAAATATTGCTAAATTGTCATCAAAATGGCTTCAGCTTTCATATTCCTTGGAGCAGTGCAGGACATAGGCATCTTTTTAAAAATGTAAGCCAATGAGTTTAATAAGTAAATTGGTGAAACTAAAAATTAAAAAAGAAAAGTTATTCACAGATAATTTGTTTTAGAATAAATAATTACATGTCAAAAACTTTTCTAGTCACTGATAGGTGAGTGGTAAAAAATGTAAACTTGGAACTTACACTCTATCAAGAATATCTCTTTTAAACCAAGAAAGAATTCTGTGTTTCATTTGGAAGTATCCTTTTCTTTTCCATGTGCAGCTTTTCTCTTTTGTAACCATTGTTATTGTAAAGATGATGCACAAAGGGATGACAGTTATATAAGTCAGGTAATGAGTCCATTTCATTTTTGAACAGTGTTACCCTTCCTTACTTTCTCCCAGTTTTTCCCTCCTGCCCCAATTCCTCAAGTTGTATAGTTAATTTTCAACATAGTGTCTAGTGAGTACCACTGCTGCATTTGTTCATCCTTTGTCCCACCATTCATAAGTATCTTTTATATTCCTGATAAAGTATTTCTGTTCAAGTTTTGGAAATAATTTTTTTAACCATTTTAGTTAAAAATAGTAAATTCTCTTATTTTGTACCTACTTCATTATGATTGGATTTCCTTCCTTTTTTTTTTATTTTGCAGTGCTAGAGATCAAAGATCTCAAGCACACTAGGGAAGAGTTCTACATTTGAGCTATACCATCAGTTCCAAGAAATTTTTTATACACTATTTACAATGTGTTAATCTCAGCCAAGATATTTTTAATCATACCAAAATCATGCTGACACAAATACCACAAAGCACCAGTATAACTTTAGCCAATCCTGTTGTCCTTTCTATAAATAAAATGATATTAAACCATTTGTGACTGTACAGCTATCTATCCACGTGCGTTCTGAGAAGATCTCTGGCATAGCAGGTCTCATAGTCTTCCTCAGAAGACACCTCTACTGATTAAACTCCATGAGCTCAGCATTCTAGACAAATGATCCTTGCTTAAGAAAACACCATTGCCTCCACCTTCGCTGACATTACCATCTTGGGGACAGGTATTGCATCTCTCCTGTTGTTGCCTTTGTGCCAGGCAGAGTGGTGAGCATGTTAAACCAAGTATATTACATTGTAATGGATTTTGTCACTCAACGATAGTAAATTTCAATACTTGCCCTGCCCTGCTCCTCCCTTGCCAGCCTCACTAAATTCTACTTCTACCAACACCTACAAAAGAAAAAAAAAAGAATATTTTTGTGTTGTCAAGTAGTACAATCATGATCAAAGCAGACAAGACTGTTGTGATCTAATCTAATTGAAATAAGTATTGACTTATCAGGCAAGGCAGGTAAAGATCTTTATCTTTTCCCTTTTTGCTAAGCAAAGTTGAATGGTACAAAGAGTGTTTGATTGGAAAAGAATAAATAGGAACATTAAAGTACTAATTAAAGTACTTGGCACACACTGTCACCACTGCCAAGACGTATGGTAATTGAACAATGTAATGTTAGATGATTTTATGAGCAGAGATTATTAACTCTAGTAAATCATTATGAGTCAGGTGCTAGTGGCTTACATCATTAATTCTAGCTGTTCAGGAGGCTGAGATTTGCAAATTGGACAGGAAAATGGGAGAGACTCTTATCTCCAATTATCCATTAATTGAAGGTGTAGCTCAACTGGTAGAGTGCCAGCCTTGGGCAAAAAGCCAAGCATGTGCTCAGTCTTCAGCTGAAGACCCTGTACAAGCAAACACACACAAAGAAAATCGGTTGAACAAGTTTACACTCCCACCAACAGTGCAGTAGGGTTCCCTTCTGGCCACATCCCCTCCAGCATTTGTTGTTATTAGAGTTCTTGCTTCTAGCCATTCTAACTGGAGTGAAGTGGAATCTCAATGTTGTTTTGATTTACATTTCTTATGCATCATCTATGGCCAGAGAAATTGAGCATTTCCTTTTTTGTTTATAAGTTTTTTACTGTGAAAATACTGTACAGAGGGTTACAGTTACATGAGCAAGGTAATAAGTACATTTCTTATCAAGCATTGTTGCCTCCTCCTTTGTTTTTCCCCTACCATCCCTTCCCTCCCACTTCCACAACCACAGCCCCCCACCCTCATATTTCCTCTTCAGAGAAGTCTCTTCAAGTTTTAGCCCACTTATTAATGCGGTGGATGTTTCTTTGAGAATTTGTTGTTGGGGGATTTAATTTTTTGAGATCTAAGTATATTTTAGATATGAGGCCCTTGTCTGTTGTATGGCTAGTGAAGAGCTTCTCCCAACCTGTGGACTTTCTATTGATATTACTAGCTATGTCCTTTGTCATACAGAAGCTCTGTGATTTTATGCAATCCCATTCTTTGATTTGTTGTGGTTTCTGGGTCTTTATTAAGAAAATTTCAGTTTTTTCCCTTTTTAAATCGGGATACAGGCAGACCCACTGCAACAATGAGATGTGGCAACAATGCTTGATAAGAAATGTACTCATTATCTTGCCCATGTAATTGTAACCCCTCCGTATGGTATTTTCACAATTAAAAACAAAAAAAAAAAAACACACCAACACAAAAAAAACACAAAATTTCAGCCTGTGCCAAGGAGCCCTAGAGTTTCTCCTATTCCATCCTGTAATGTTTTCAGGGTGTCTGCTTTGACTTGTAGGTCTTTGATCCATTTGGAGTTGATTCTGGTACAGGGTGATATATAAGGATCTAGCTTTAGTTTTCTACAAGTGTTTAACCAATTTTGCCAGCACCATTTACTGAAGAGGCTGTCTTTCTTCCATCCTGTTTTTTCTTTCCTTTTTTTGCTCCTTTGTTGAAGATTAGGTGGCTATAGGTCTGTGGGTTCATTTCTGGGTTTTCAGTTCTATTCCATTCCATTGGTCTTCAGGTCTCCAATATGGAAGTTCCTCAAAACACTCCACATAGAGCTCCCCTATGACTCAGCAATCCCACTTTTGGGCATTTACCTAAATGATCACAAACAAGACCATACTAAAGCTACCAGCACAATTATGTTTATTGCAGCATTATTTACCATAGCTAAGATATGGAACCAACCCAGATGCCCCTCAGTAGATAAATGGATCAAGAAAAGGTGATGTATCTATATCTATATCTATCTCTATATATCTATAATGGAATTCTATGCCTCCATCAGAAAGAATGACATTGCCCCATTTGTTAGGAAATGGAAAGACTTGGAAAAAATTATATTAAGTGAAGTAAGCCAGACCCAAAGAAACATAGGTCCCATGGTTTCCCTTATTTGCAAAAACTAGTATATGTCTGGACAAGCAGAAAAGATCAAAAGCTATGTACATATGACCAGATAAGATGATGGTAAATGAAATGAACCCCAAGATAGGGACACAAGTGTTTTTTTCTTTCTTGCTATTGTTTCTAACATATTTATAATCTACCATGTGATTTTTTTGTTTCTTTGTATGTTCCTCCCTCATGGTATAACCCCTGTTTTCACTATATTTGATGTCAGTCTAATTTGGGGAGGAGAAGGGAAAAAACAAAATGTTTAAATAGGGATAGAGGTTGACCCATTGTAACAATAAAATGTACAAGACACTATGTTAAAAAATGTACTTTACAATTTAGGCAGGGGTGGGGGGAGTGTAGTTGTGGAGGTGGGAGGGAAGGGATGGTAGGAGAAAAACAAAGGAGGAGGTTACAATGCTCATTACCTTGCTCATGTAACTGTAACCCCTCTGCATAGTATGTTTACAATAAAAAACAGGAAAAATTGTCACAAAAAAGAAAATCAAACCGCTTTTCATGATTTTTGAAACCCATTTGTCATGAACAACTCCGTAATTTATTTTTTTATTTTTTATTTTATTTTATTGTCCGTTGTGGGGCTTGAACTCTGGGTTCAGGCGCTGTCCTTGGCTCCTCAGCTCAAGGCAAGTGCTCTACCGCTTGAGCCACAGAGCCACTTCTGGTTTTCTAGGTTTATTGGAGATAAGAATCTCATGGACTTTCCTGCCTGGGCTGGCTTTGAACCGTGATCTTCAGATATTGGCCTCCGAGTAGGATTACAGGCATGAGCCACCAGTGCCTGGCACAACTCCATAATTTTTAAAGGTAGCTTTGCTCTTATTTAAGTAAAACGTTATTGAAAAAGGAAGTATGGATTTGGGAAATACTGGCAATGTAATGTTTAGTCTCTCAAGTAGCTTATTTTCCAGTCCTGTTAAAACAGTTGATCAACTAGTAAGTATGAAAAATTCCTCTTGTAAATCATGACTATTCACTTATTTGGTGAAAATAACTGAAATAGTTTCAGATTCAGGGAAACTAATGAAGGTATCTATTAAGATAATACTTTTACTCTAGTTCAACAAATAATATAACCTGAAACTCTTTAAGCCTCTTTTACTTCCAAACACTCTCCTGGAATGTCATTCCTAATCAGGAATAAAAAAGATGGAAGAATCAAGAGATAGTCTTCTAATTTGGTCTCTAACACTAACCATCTACTGATAAATATAAATATATATATATATATATATATTTCTGATCTTTTATACCTTAGTGAGTTGAATATATGATTGTGTCAGATTGAGGGATCCAAACAGAAATTTCTTGATTTGTCTTCTAACCTTAAAAAAATATACCTTTCCCATGAAGATTATTATCCTTAAAATCCTATTGATCTGACTACTTGGTTCCCTCATCCTATGATTCAGCCAAGCCCCTGAAACTGTGAGGCAAACAGACCGTAACCCTTCAAAATCTATTGACTTCAGATATTTTTATAGTGACAGAACACTGACTAACACATTGAGCCACATACTAAAGGTAACTTTTCATTTTAGTTTATTTTTTGAGCCATTGGCACTTGACCAAATTTTTATTTTTTTGGTGCCATTCCAAGCCTTGAATTCAGGGCCTGGGCAATATCTCTGAGTTTTATTTCTCAAAGCTAACATTCTATCACTTGAGCTATACAGCTCCACTTCAGGCTTCTTGTGGTTAATTGGAGATAAGAGCCTCAAGGACTGTCCTGCCTGGGCTGGCTCTGGACCAGGATCCTCCGATCTCAGCCTCCTGAGTAGCAAGGATTTCAGGCGTGAGCCACTGGTGCCAGGCTTCAACTTAAAAAAATTAAATTAATTTTAACTTATATCAGAAGCAAAAACTTTACATATAGATGAGGTAACATGGCATATCAGAATAGCATACAATGTTCACCTTTAGATCATGTTAAACATATCTATTTCCTCAAACATTTATCATTTTTATTGTTCAACATTCAAAACTCTGTGTTTTTAGCTTTTGATGTACAGAACACATTATTATCATATGTAGCCAACCCGCTGTATGACAGCATGTCTGGATTTTTTTTTAAATTACTGTCTAATTATAGCTTAGTACACATTGATCTTCCTTTATCTCCATTTTCCCACGATTATTCTTTTATTGACTAGCTACCAGGCCATTTAATATTTTCTGTACTCAGATTTTGAAGTGTGCTGCTTCTTAGATAACAGTGTTTTACAAGTCCAACTTCTATTCCTAGTATCCACGTTATATTATCATTACCTCATATTTTGCTTATTTCACTCAGGCCAGGTATTCTTGTTGAAATGTCTCACATAACTCACCATCTGCACTCACATTGTACCTACAGTTTCCTAATATAATTGGAAGAAGACTGTCTATATTCCCTCTTAGCTGTCTTACTCTATTGCATTAAAATTTACTTTACAACTCCAGAGCAAAGATTACCTGTTAAATTACAGGTATCTGAGTTTGTATTAAAGATATTGAAATGCATTAACTATAAGAATATAAATCAAACACTGTTTTCTGAAAGAATTTTACATAATGTAGCTATGAAAAAAAGAATCCAAAAATTTAAAAAAATCTACAAGAATGGAAGATACAAAAAGCAATAGTTTATTCTTTCCACTGAAAATGATATCATTGGTGTGGGGAGATAAAACATACTCACTTGACCAGGTTCTGGGACTTAAGAATGTTCCTGAAATAAATCTGTGGAGCTCAAAAGAAAAGGAAATTGCCACTTCACACCTAAAAAGCCACCAAGAAACAAACAAACAAACACCTACTCTCTCTATAGTGTATTAGTTGCTAATGGTTTCTGGCCAAGGGTTGGATTTTCTTTGTCTTATGGGGAATGATCATCTCTTTCCAATTTAGTCACAGCCCCTGGTTAGTTTGATTCCAAAATGTAGTTCTCAGTTCTCTTCTGTCTGTAAAGTTTGAGATTCATAATCAGTTTAATTTTGCTAAAAGTTGACTTGATATTTCACAGCTCATGAAAAATTCTTTGACACTTAATACTGGAAAAAACCTATAGATAGGTCCTTTGGAAAAAACATAATTTAGTTTTTATTTTCCAGTTGCAGAAATAAAGACTACATATCTTTCAAAATAGTAGTTCTGTTTACACATTCCATGACAGCTTAAAATATCTTTTTTCTTGTGTATACTGAAATTTTTATTAATTATCTTGAATCGTTATTGAGTATTTAAAAAATTATAAATTTGCAGTTATATAAGTTCATGGATAGGTTTCAAATTTGGAAAAGGGAAACTTTTTTTCTGGCTTTATCCTTTTTTAATTTTTGTGTGTCCTGAGGCTTGAACTCAAGGTCTGTCCCTGCATTTCTTTCTTTCTTTTTTTTTTGGTCAGTCGTGGGGCTTGAATTCTGGGCCTAGGCGCTGTCCCCCAGCTCTTCAGCCCAAGGCGAGTGCTCTACTACTTGAGCTACAGAGCCACTTCTGGTTTTCTGGTGGTTTTTTGGAGATAGGAGTCTCACAGTCTTTCCTGCCCAGGCTGGCTTTGAACTGTGATCCTCAGGTCTCAGCCTCCTGAGTAGCTAGGATTACAGGCGTGAGCCACCAGCACCTAGTTGCCCCTGAGTTTCTTTGAGCACAAGGTTAGTGCACTACCACTTTGAGCCACAGTGCCACTTCTGGTCTTTCCTGAGTAGTTTTTTGGAGATGAGAGTCTTATGGACTTTCTTCCTGGTGCTGGTTTCAAACCACAATCCCATGATCTCAGCTTCTGAATAGCTAGTATTACAGGTGTGAGCCACCACTCCCAGCTTAAGAATTCTTTTTAAATTTAAATTTTATTTTTATACTACCCTTAACTAGTTGTTCAAAGGGGTTTCAATTCAATGTGTTAGTTGTGAGTACAGTGCAACCTTCATGATTCTCCCCAACCTCTACCAACAACACCTATAAACATCTTTATTAAGATGACAAGGTACTGCTGTACAGAACAATTGCTTGATAGGAAGTAGTATGAGGAAGATCACAGCTGGCATGCTTAAAAAGCAGATGCTTTAAAGCTCAAAGCAGGTGTGAGGAAGACATGGAAATCAGTCTTGATGCAAAAGCAGCATGAAGTTTGAAGCTCAGCAGATGGGAAAAATCCTGGAGAGCATTTAATTAAAATTCTTTTAAAATGAAAAGACTGAGCGTTCACACGATTGAGCAGAGAAAGATTTGTTTTCTAACCTGAGATTTATTCTAATGGTACCTTCCCCAAAGTGTACAGTTCCTTTAAAGTTTCCTTAATTCTGAAAAAATAATTCTTATCCTTCCAAAGTACCAGAATATCACTTTTTAAGATTCTTCATCAACATAGTGATCACTTTTGATTGAAATATTGAACACCTTCAATTTGAATACTTTTATCTATAGGAATTAGAGATTATTGCATTTCATAGAGGATGTTTAGTTTGTTTACTCCCTACACAGAGTTGACACATTTTTAAGCCTCAGTTGTGTACTGTGTAAGTTTTGATTTTGTGAGTAAAGCATCCTTTCTATCAAAGTAGGTTGCTTTCTTTCTGCTAATCTTGAGAGAATTTTTCTGAAGAGTTCCTGCTTTGGTCAGGTGGCCTTTGTAATTAATATATATATATATATATATGTATATATATATACACACACATATAATTACTATATATATATACTTTTCCCGAGCCTTTAATTAAGACATTCTGTTAGAAGCTCCTTGAATTTTAACTATATACTGTTACTTAAAACACAACCTTTTGCAGATTGTGAACCTGAGTTTAGCCAATGGAAGCAGAGGGGCAGGGCCTGCTGTGCTACAGATAAACAAGGAGCAGACTGTTTGCTCTGTGTGCTTGCATGTTAGATTTTTGGCTGATGGTATACCCTTCTGCAGAAGTGGTATGTGCTTTGTAGAGTTTTTTACTCACACTTTACATCCTAACATGCCAAACTATTTCTAAAAATTTACAACTTTTTCAGGAGATAAAGTGGAGGAAAAGGAGCAAGGGTACCATTTCATTCTTAAGACTGAGAAAAAAACATCATAATAGATTTCAGTACCAAATTAAAGTGCAGTGGAATGAGTATTCAATAAACAAAAGTAGTAGTATTTTCATTAGTGTGTTCTATTCTTTCAGCCGAGTATGATGGTGCACACCTATAACCCCAGAACTTGGGAGACTGATATGAAGAATTGCAAAATCAAAGCCAGCCTGGTCCACATAGACACTGACTCTCATTCGTATTATTAAGAGATATATAAATAAACAGTTTGTGCTAAGAAAAAAATGTGATTTGCAAAACATTATTTTCAGCAAAAACAATCCTTAGCATAAAGAACAGTGCTGGAGGAATAACAATACCAAGCTTCAAAGTCTACTTCAAAGCCATAGTAATCAAAACAGCTTGGTACTGGCACAATAACAGACCTGAGGACCAATGGAATAGAACTGAAAACCTAGAAACAAACCCACAGACCTATAGCCACCTAATCTTCAATAAGGGAGCAAAAAAATAGAATGGAAGAAAGACAGCCTCTTCAGTAAATAGTGCTGGCAAAATTGGTTAAACACCTGTGGAAAATTAAAGCTAGATCCTAATATATCACTCTGTAACAGAATCAACTCCAAATGGATCAAAGACCTACAAGTAAAAACAGACACCCTGAAAACATTACAGGATGGAATAGGAGAAACTCTAGGGCTCTTTGGCACAGGCTGAAAATTTCTTAATAAAGACCCAGAAACACAACAAATCAAAGAAAGGTTGGACCAATGGGATTGCATAAAATTGCAGAGCTTCTGCATGGTAAAGGACATAGCTAGCAAGATCAGTAGAAAGCCCACGGATTGGGAGAAGATCTTCACTAGCCATACAACAGACAAGGGCCTCATATCTAAAATATACTTAGATCTCAAAAAATTAAATCCCCCAACAACAAATCCTCAAAGAAACATCCACCCCATTATTAAGTGGGCTAAAAACTTAAAGAGATTTCTCTGAAGAGGAAATATGAATGGCCAATAGACACATAAAGACATGCTCAACTTCTCTGTCCATAGAAGATGCATAAGAAATGTAAATCAAAACAACACTGAGATTCCACTTCACCCCAGTTAGAATGGCTATAATCAAGAAATCTAATAACAACAGATGCTTGAGGGGATGTGGCCAGAAGGGAACCCTACTGCACTGTTGGTGGGAGTGTAAACTTGTTCAACCACTCTGGAAAGCAGTATGGAGGTTCCTCAAAAAATTACACATAGCATTTCCCTAAGACCCAGCAATCCCACTGCTGGGAATTTACCCAAATGATCACAAACAAGACCATACTAAAGCTACCAACACACCTATGTTTATCACAGCATTATTCACCATAGCTAAGATGTAGAACCAACCCAGACATCCCTCAGTAGATGAATGGATCAAGAAACTGGGATCTCTCTCTCTCTATATATATATCTATATCTATATAGATATATAGAGATATCTCTCTATATATATAGATATAGATATCTATATATCTATATAGAGATAGATATCTATATATCTATCTCTATATATATGGAGAGAAGAGAGATCTCTATCTATCTATCTATCTATCAAATTTATTCATCAATCCATCCATCCATACTGGAATTCTATGGTTCCTTCAAAAAGAATGATACTGCCCTTTTGTAAGGAAGTGGTAAAACTTAGAAAAATCATATTAAGAGAGGTAAGCCATATCCAAAGTAACATAGGCCCATGGTTTTTGCAATAATTAGTATTCATCTAGGATCTTAGTGGAAGAACAGAATAGCTCAATAGCTATGTACATATGACCATATAAAATCATGTTAAGTCAAAGGAACTCCAAGACATGGGAACAAGAAGGTTTTTCTTTGTTGCTGTTGTTTTTAATGTACTATGTGATTTTTTTCTCTTGTATGTTCTTCCCCTATGATAGATTCCATTGTCACTGTATTTGATTTTGGTACCCTGGTATTGTATATATATTTAATCGATTTTGGGAAGTGAAGGGGTACCACAGAATGGCGAGATAAAGGACAAGAGGAGACCCAATACACCAGCAACATACACAAGATGATATGTTGGAAATGATCTGTACAACTTGGTGGGGGGTTGGGGGGGAAATAGGAGAAAAATGAGGGAAAGGGTAACAAGTTTGACATGAAATGTACTTATTACCTTACTTATGTAATTGTAACCCCTCTATACATCACCTTGATAATAAAAAAGAAAAAAATAAAATAAAATAAAAAACTAACGCTTTTAATTAAAAAATATTTCAATTGATGCCCATAGCCAATGAATTAACTTTCATTTCCATGTACCATATAGAGATTCCATTTTAAAACATTAGACTTGGTTAAATTCTTATTAGTTGATACAAAGTACATCATTGTGTTCTATCTGAACATAGCTTTGGTACTCAAATTATAATTAAAAGCAGGAACCCTTTTTCTTACCCTTTCCCTTTGAATTGAGCTTTCTCTATTTTGGGGGACTACTTAGCAAAGAAGTCCTCATACTCTGAAACTTTGGTACGAACTGTTTAGATGCAGGAAATGTAGACTTCATTTATATAAAAGGAACTTAAAAACTCTTTTCATGGGCTAGGGGGTATGGCTCAACTGGTAGAGCATCTGTATACTAGGTGCAAAGTCCTGAATTCAAACCCCCAAACTGCAAGCAACAACAACAACAAAACACTAACTTCTCACCTGAGCTCACGAGTTAACTAAAGCTTGGCCTCTGCGCCTCTGCTTTGCATTTGTCTCCTTCCTCTTATTTCCTTGGATTCAGAGAAGGACAGGACTGCTTGGCAAAATCTTATGACAAGGGACTATACCAGCAACAGTGAGTCTGGAGAGTGCAAGACTGTTCCTGACCATAAGGCTACACCTGGAGGAGGAGGACTCATCTCAAGGATGCCAGGCTGTTTCCCTAAAGTGATGACAGCACTAACAACCTCTCTGGAAACCTTCAATGAGCAAGAATTGAGATAATAATTAGGCCAACTGGGTGCTGGTGGCTCACACCTGTATTCCTTGCTACTCAATAGGCTGAGATCTGAGGATTGAGGTTCAGAGCCAGCCCAGGATTAAAAACAAATGTACTTATTGGTCTTACCTAGGTAACTGTAACCCCCCAACACATCCCCTTTTCAATTAAAAAATTTAAAGAAGAGCAAGAAAGGGACAAGTTCCCACAATGATTATTTATATTATATATTTTTATTTATATAAATATTGTTAGCATATATTATAAATATGAACATAGAATATATAGAGAAATATTTGTGAATGTGTGGGCTTATGTAGATACATATATGCTTATGCATCGATTTTATATTTATTCAACAAAAATATAAACTACTTGCAAATTTCCTAGAACATAAATTACCATTGTAGGATTTTCAACTGAAGACTCTGTTGAGAGATTTCTGCAGAATACATGAAATTCAAATAGGAATTATTAAAAATGTGAAGTTATTATTCAAAGCTTTTGAAAAGCCAGATTAAAATATGTACTGACATATATAAAAATAAAGCCAGTCCAGGCAGAAAAGTCCAGGAGGCTCTTATCTCCAATTAACCAGCCAAAAGTTGGAAATGGGTATGGCTAAGTGGTAGAGTGCTAGCCTTGTGTGAGAAAGCTAAGGGACAGCATGAAGTCCTGAGATCCAGACCCAGTACTGCTTTAAAAAAAATCAGTCAGGCCGGGCGCTGGTGGCTCACGCCTGTAATCCTAGCTACTCAGGAGGCTGAGAGCTGAGGATCGCGGTTCAAAGCCAGCTCGGGCACGAGAGACCGTGAGACTCCTATCTCCAATAAACTACCAGAAAACCGGAAGTGGCGCTGTAGCTCAAGTGGTAGAGCGCTCGCCTTGAGCTGAAGAGCTGAGGGACAGTGCCCAGGCCTAGAGTTCAAGCCCCACGACGGACAAAAAAAAAAAAAAATCAGTCAGACACATTTTGTCCAGGATTGCTTAATTATACATATTTCTTACCTCCAATTGGTCCTATATTTCAAGCTAAAACTAATTTCTGTTCCCCAAAGATGGGGCCCAAGAGGCTTCCTTCGCCTCTTCCAGGACACAGTTCGTGCAGTCATAAATGTCCTCTCTCCACCCTTCTCACTTCATGTGTCTTTAAATGTCATACAGAATAGAGGGGCTGAACTTTTGGACATTTACCCAAATGATCACAAACAAGGCCATACTAAAGCTGCCAGCACAACTATGTTTATCGCAGCATTATTCACCATAGCTAAGATATGGAACCTCAGAAGAGGAACAGATCAAGAAAATGTGGTATATATACACACCATATATATATATATATATATATATGGTATACACACACAATGGAATTCTATTCCGATATCAGAAAGAATGATGGAATTCTATGCCTCCATCAGAAAGAATGACATTGCCCCATTTGTTAAGAAATGGAAAGGCTTGGAAAAAATTATATTAAGTGAAGTAAGCCAGGCCCAAAGAAACATAGGTCCCATGGTTTCCCTTATTTGCAATAACTAGTATATGGCTGAGTCAAGCAGAAAAGGTCAGATAAGGTGATGTTAGGGAAATGAACCCTAAGATAATGTATTCAAATGTTTTTTTTTTCTTTCATGCGATTGTTTCTAATACATTATTCCTTTGTTGCTTTGTATGTCCCTCCCCCACAGTATAAACCCTGCTTTCACTGTATTTGATGTCGGTATAATTTGTGGAGGGGAAGAAGAAAAATAAATTGTTTAAATAGGGATAAAGGTGGACCCATTGCAACAATGAGATGTACAAGTCGTTATGTCAAAAACCAACTTTACAACTTTGGTGGGGGGATGGGAGGAGGATTGGGTGTGGGGTCGAGGGGGATGGGAAGGGATGGGAAGGGGAAACAAAGGAGTAGGCTACAATGCTTGATAAGAAATGTACTCATTATCTTGCCCATGTAATTGTAACCCTTCTGTACAGTATTTTCACAATTAAAAAAAAAAGAATGACACCACCTCATTTGGTAGGAAATGGAGAGACTTGGAAAAAATTATATTAAATGAAGTAAGCCAGGCCCAAAGAAACATAGGTCCCATGGCTTCCCTGATTTGCAATAACTAGTATACATCTAGAAAAGGTCCAAAGTGGAAAAGGTCCAAAGCTATGTACATATGATCATATAAGATGATGCTAAGTGAAATGAACCCCAAGATAGCGACAGAAAAGGTTTCATCTTTGTTGCTGTTGTTTTTAATGTACTTATAATGTACAATGTAATTTTTTTGTTTCTTTTCTATGTTCTTCCCCCATGGTATAACCCCTGTTTTCACTGTATTTGATTCCGGTGCCCAGCTTCTTGTATATACATTTTTCTAATTTGGGGAGGGGAAGGGAAATAACAAAATGCTGAAACAAGGATACAGCTTGACCTATTGTAACAATGAGATGTACATGACACTGTTGAAAATGAACTTTACTTCAGGGGTGGGGGGAGGAGGGAAGGGATGGTAGAGGAAAAACAAAGAAGGGGGTAACAATGCTTGATAGGAAATGTACTCATTACCTTATTCATGTAACTGTAACCCCTCTGTATAGTATTTTTACAATAAAAATAACAAAAAAGAAAAGAGGGGTGAAACCTGACACATGGAATCCACAATATAACTGGAGGCCTCTGGACTAGATCTCCAGTTATATTGCCTTTGTGTTAGACCAGAGGCAAAGGCATGGCTGCCATTTCTACAAGTTTCTTTTGATAGTATTGCAATGATAAATTCACTCCTGATAACTCCAATGTATAGCAACACACTGTCGGTCATGCATTGTAGCAGCATAATTCTTCACAGATCTAGAGGTATTTCTTCATCCTAGATACTTCAGTTAGGAGAAAGAAATCAGTTCTGTATCAAGGCAAGAACTTTGCAATTGTATTTAACCAACATTAAATAATACTGACACAATTAAATTCACACACTGATTCTATTTCTTACCTCACATTTTTTCTTCCAGTGCTGGTAAACTTTGATCACCCACTGCATTCATATGAGTTCACATAACTATACATTGTTTTTGGTCCACTCAAGGCTACAGTCAGGGAGGCTTGTGAACAACCCAATCTCATTTTATAGCCAGTAACAGAAGCTTGAAAGAGCAATAGCAAAAATGCAAGAATTCATGCTTCCAGATAGCCCTATTTTCATTTCTATTTCCACTCATTCCTAATCTATACTACTTTGTCAAACAGGTTTTTTCATCTTCCCTTTCTCTGTAATAAACTGTAAAGTGAGTGTGTAAAGAAAGAAGGGTATCTAAGGGTCTGAGAGTTCACAAGAATTGAAAGAATAATCAAGACATGGTATATACAATATTCTAGATATGCTTTGATTATTTTTCCTTTCAAGAATTCATCTTTTCTTCCCCATTCAGATTCAGAGAAAGAAGAGAAAACACAGACTGGAGAAGAAAGAATTCCATGGAGTAGCATACATGTCTATGGCTGGTATGGAACAAATGACCACAAACTTGGTGGCCTAAATTTATTCTCTTACAGGTCTGAGGTTGGAAGTCAGTTTCACTGGGCCAAAGCCAAGGAGCCACAAAAATGGTGTTACTATCTCTTCCTTCCCCAGACACACAAGTATCTGGGAAAAAAAAAACAGTATCTTGGGGAACAAAGCAGAAGTATTACAAGCAAGTCTGGGGTTTATTGCTTTGCTCTAGCCTCTTGTGTCTTAAGAAAACAAATTTACTTCATGTGTTAAAAATGACTTTACTTTTCTTTGAAAGTTGGAAAGCAAATAGAATTTCCTGGAAATAAGATAATTTTTATTTTATCTTAGTTTTATGGTACTAAGAAGCTCATTGCCACCTAACCCATGCCCTCAACCCTTTGGCTTTTCCGTTTTTTTTCAGATAGGATCTCATCTTTTTGCCTGGCCAGGCCTCACACCACAATCCTCCCATCTGTGTCCTGAGTAGCTGAGATTACAAGTGTACATCACCAGGCCTTTCTGAGGATAAGATGCTTTTTTTTCATACCAAGTTCCCTGAGAGAGGAGATAATAGAATGTTTACTTATTTATACAGGCTCTCTGGCCATCCATGATATACCTCAGAGTCCTACAAAGACAAAGGAGATACTCTGTTAATGTCTTTGAGTGAATATTGGAGAACGCCTTAGTACAACTGCCATCCGTTTCACTCTTTCTTCAAAAAGCCTCAGATAAATATTGAAGAAGGGCAGAATGGTTAACCCATTTAGCGTTTTCCTCAAAGGAAATTTCCTATTAATGACCTAATTAAATAAATACTAAGAAAACATGTGGGACAATATGGAGCAAAACATAAATGCTCAATCAAGCATCAACAACAAAGCCATCAGCAGAGAAAGGGGATATGTTTTGTGACCAGAACTGGCTAGTGGCTCTTGTGTGCATTATTATCTCTGTGTTCCTTCGAGCTGGTTCTAATGAGATGCACTGAACATGAGGGAATCTGTTAGCATGGGAGACAGACCATTTACAAATAAAAGTGTTAGCAAAACAAAAGTGTGTGTGTGTGTGTGTGTGTGTGTGTGTGTGTGTGTGTGTGTGGTGAGGGGACCGGATCTTGGGCTTGAACTCAGGGTCTGGCTACTGTCCTTGAGCTTTTGTGCTCAAGGCTAGCTCTCTACTATTTGAGCCACAAATCTACCTACAGTTTTGTGGTGGTTAACTAAAGATAAGAGTCTCACAGACTTTTCCTGCCAGGGCTGACTTTGAATTGCAATCCTTTGAACTCAACCTCCTGAGTTCTAGTACTACTAATTAGTACTATTACTAGTAGTGCTACAGGTTTCGTGAACCATTGGCATCCAGCTCATGGAGCCAGTCTTTTTAATGGTTATGCTGTTTTGCATACATTTAGCCCTTCAAATCTCACAGAATTAAGAGAATTCTATGGGAAAATTCTTCGTAGAGCTGTTGAAAATATTAGCTGTAATTATATAAGATAAACTACTTTTGAGTCAGCATCATACATTTAGATGTTGGGGTCAGAGGTAAATTTTAGATAAAATGCCTTTGTTCAGGTTAGTTTCTTTCCACTTGTCAGGAATGTTCTAGTTAAGGGCTCCTAGAGTAGGCAAATAAGTGCCTATACCAGATTTTTAAAGACATTTTAGAGTAATATGCCTTTCCAAACAGATAGAGCATAATGGCTCAGTGTTCAGAAGCATTGGGCTCCAATTTCAATCTATCACCATCTGTGTTGACTTTGGGTAAGTTCATTTATCTCTCTGTGCCTCAATTTTCTTATTTATCAAATGGAGGTAGAAATATTATACCATATATGTTCATAAGGATCGAGTAAGTTATTATATATGTAAAAAATTAGATTGCTGGGCCAATATTCATTTGTAAATGTCATCTTTACAATTAAGTCATTAAAATTGGATTTATTGTTGAAAAAAATGAAATGTATAAGGCAGAGTTTTACTTTGCTTAATGGATAGCTTTTTCCTATGCAATTCTCAAAGCACTTTATTCATGACAAGGTCTAGACACCCATTCAAGACCAGAGAGATTTCTGTCTTTTCTCACGTATGAAAAGAAACACTCCATTATAAAAACAGGATGTGGGCTAAGTGGTGGAATGCTTGCCTAGCATGCATGAAGCCTTGGGTTTGATTCCTCAGTCCACATAAACAGAAAAGGCCGAAACTGGCAATCTGGCTCAAGTGGTAGAGTGCTAGCCTTGAGCAAAAGAAACTCAGGGACAGTGGTTAGGCCCTGAGTTCGAGCACCAGGATTGGCAAAAAATAAATACAAATAAAACTCCCAAAATAAAAAGAGGGTGAAAAATTATCAAGTGCAGCTATCAAATGAGTTTCTTTTTTCCTTATCAGCAATCCTGTCATGCCATTAAAAAACTGGCGTGCTTTGTGTCTTGTCAGCCTAGACATCAGAGTGTAGTAATAAGCTGAGCTCATAAAAAATAGAATGGAAGAAAGGCAGCCTCTCCAGTAGATGGTGCTAGCAAAATTAGTTTAACACCTGTAGAAAACTAAAGCTAGATCCTTATATATCACCCTGTAACAGAATCAACTCCAAATGGATCAAAGTCAAAGCAGACACTCTGAAAACATTACAGGATGGAATAGGAGAAACTCTAGAGCTCCTTGGCACAGGCCAAAATTTTCTTAATAGAGACACAGAAACACAACGAATCAAAGAAAGGTTGGACAAATGGGATTGCATGAAGTTGCAGAGCTTCTGCATGGCAAAGGACATAGCTAGCAAGATCAATAGAAAGCCCATGGATTGGGAGAAGATCTTCACTAGCCATACAGCAGACAAAGGCCTCATATCTAAAATATACTTAGATCTCAAAAAATTAAATCTCCCAACCACAAATCCTCAAAGAAACAACTACCCGATTAATAAGTGAGCTAAAATCTTAGAGACTTCTCTGAAGAGGAAATATGAATGGCCAATAGACACAAAAAGACATGCTCAACTTCTCTGTCCATAGAAGATGTATAAGAAATGTAAATCAAAACGACATTGAGATTCCACTTCACCCCAGTTAGAATGGCTATAAATCAAAAAATCTAATAACAACAGATGCTGGAGGGGACATAGTCAAAGGGAACCCTACTGCACTGTTGGTGGGAGTGTAAACTTGTTCAACCACTCTAGAAAGCAGTATGGAGGTTCCTCAAAAGACTACAAATAGAGTTCCCCTAAGACCCAGCAATCCCACTTCTGGGCATTTACCCAAATGATCACAAACAAGGCCATACTAAAGTTACAGCACAACTATGTTTATCACAGCATTATTCACCATAGCTAAGATATGGAACCAACTGCCCCTCAGTAGATGAATGGATCAAGAAAATGCGGTATATATACATATTATATATATATATATATATATAATGGAATTCTTTGCCTCCATCAAAAAGAATGACACTGTCCCATTTGTTAGGAGATGGAAAGACTTAGAAACCATTATATTAAGTGAAGTAAGCCAGACCCAAAGGAACATAGGTCCCATGGTTTCCCTTATCTGCAATAACTAGTCTAGGACAAGCAGAAGAGGTCTAAAGCTATGTACATATGACCATATAAGATATTGCTAAGTGAAATGAACCCCAAGACAGGGACACAAGTGGTTTTATCTTTCTTGCTGTCCTCTCTAATGTACTTACAATGGACTATGTCATTTTTTTGTTTCTTTGTATGTTCTCCCCCCATGGTATAACCCCTGTTTTCACTGTATTTGATTCCAGTGCCCTGCATCTTGTATATACATTTTTCTAATTGGGGGAGGGGAAGGGAAATAACAAAATGCTGAAATAAGGATACAGAATGACCCATTGTAACAACGAGATGTACAAGACATTATGTTGAAAATGAACTTTACACCTTTGGGGGTAGGAGGGAGGAGTTGGGGAGGTGGGGAGGAAAGGGATGGTAGGGGAAAGGCAAAGGAGGGGGTAGCAAAGCTGAATAGGAAATACACTCATTACCTTACTCATGTAACTGTAACCCCTCTGCACAGTATCTTTACAATAATATATATTAAAAATGTAATATAGAAAAAATAAGCCGAGCTCAATAGGCAATTGTTTGGAAGGTGAGGTGTAGGAAGAAAATGTGCTATTTCTTGGGAGATGACATAGGCATGTGGCATCTGCTACAAGAGTAGTTCTGAAACCTTAAGACAGATTTAGAGATTCGATGTTGTAGATAGGTTTACTAAGATATAGGTTCTCAAGAGATATTTGCTTGTGAACAACCTGTCATAGGCCTTCCCAAGAAAGGCTCACCCTTAGTGTACTCACTCTTGTGAATGTATAATGGTCAGTCTTCAGAGCTCCACATTGGCTTGGCCCTGATTCCTTACTACTCTGTACCATAGCATAGAGGAAATAGAGAAAATTGAACATAAATAGAAATATGATCTACATTTCTACCATTCATGCTACCTATTCACAAACATCAGAGTAAGCAATATCAGCATCCAGAAGAGAGCCAAAGTGGCTGCTAAATTTGCTCCAATAGAACAGAAGTTTGGTTTACAATCTAAGAGTAATGAGCAAATAAGCATGTGCCACTGTGCATACCGGCTATTTTGAGTTAGAGGTACTTGCAAACTCATGCAAAAAGATTACGCTGATTTCCTTTTTGTTTTTTAAAATCAAGAGCCAAAGGGTCAGGTATGGTGTAGCACACCTATGGGTCCCAGATTCTAGGGAGGCAGAGTTAGGAGGACCAAGGTTCAAGGCCAGACAGTCCAAAGTTAGCTCCAGAACTTACATGAACCATCTTACAGTATAAGGAAAGCATGAGTTCAGTGGCAGAACACTTGCCTTATGAAGCTCAAGGCCCTGAATTTAACTCCAAGGACAGGAAGAAAATATTCAGACAATGAAATTCCCATGCTTGTGCCAAAGGCATAACTTCCTTTTATTCCACAGGAATAGGATGTTAAGGTAGAAGACAATCTTTACAAACCAACCTGGTTATATTAATCCGATTTGCTTGATCACTTTATCCAACTCAACAAACCAAATCAAGGCTCTCTGTCTGGTACAGCTTACAACTTGCTATTCTTTGAATAATTCAGCACAAGTAATTGACTCTAGTTTCATCTTTGGCGTTTCATTTCCTCATGAGAGCTCCTGTTTAGACAACACTTGTATGAAATGAACTGGGATGCCTTTCTCTTGTTAATCTGATTTATGTCAAATTAATTCTTGGGCTGAACTGGAACTCTTAGAGAAGGCAGGGGGATTTTGCCTTCTGTAAGAGGCAAGATGTCGGGTAAAATATGTTCTGTTTTTCATTTTTTCTATAGCTGGTCCATCTCATGACTCATTTTAGGGGGGAGGGTAATTTAGATATACAATGTGTTAAGATGCTCATTCGTGTCCATTTTCATCAGAACTATGTTACTCTAAGTTTATGAGTCTTCGTCCATCTGAAGCATCTTCTGCTCTGATTGGCAGACCAGCCCTGAGAAAATCTTTACAGATGCAGAATACAGGTGGAAGAAATAGGTTGGTATAGGCTATAGTTACAGAGGACAGATTATTGCAATATTGAGAAACGTCCTCTACCTCAGAATGTGGCATTCTTATGGAACCTCTGGCTGTACTGTCCTCTAAATGTGTTGCTCTATGCTTAACATAAGCAAGCTTTTTTTAAATATTGGTTTATTTCTAATTTAAAAGTACATTTTGTGTTTTACCAGTATCATCAAAATTAATTATAGACATAGGCAGAGGTAGGGACAGATAAAACTTAAATTATGAAAGTTTTAATTTAGTCAGGAATTTTTATAGGAAATATTTTTCTATTATTAAAATATATATGTATGTATATATATGTGTATATATATATATATATATATAT
>NW_012267316.1:1417587-1452893 GCF_000151885.1 Dipodomys ordii
AAGAAATGTACGCATTATCCTGCCCATGCAATTGTAACCCCTCTGTACAGTATGTTCACAAATAAAATAAAATAAAATAAAATAAAACCCAAATCCCCAGGCTGAACCCAGATGGAATGTAAAATGAATCATATGGCTAGGGAAGAAATCTATCATTTGCATAAGTGTGTTGTTGAGTTTTATCTTTAGTCAGAGTTGGGAAATAATGCAAGTGAGTGCCTCCCTTGCCCATAAAGTAAACAACACATGCCTATGTCATAACTAACCCAAGAAGCAATATAATTTTATCCTTTCTACTATATGGCTCTGGTTGAGGGACAACACAGTTGCAAGGTTGGCCACTCTTTGCTCTTACTAACTGCTCTGTACTTTGCATTTATTTAGCTTTCCATGGTCTCTGTTTAGGAACACCACATAGTTTCTAATGATCTCACAGTTTCACATGCATCCAAGGTTAAGGGAAATAGAAACTGGCAATTTCTGGAAGACACGGGTCTTCCAATTGGTTTTAATCACTGGCTTCTAATTTCTAGAGTTACCTAAAATGCTTTGAGAAAATAGATGGCACATTGAAGCAAGTACTACAAATTTTTAAAAATGTAATTTGGTATCATAATTGATGAGTTTCATACGCTTTCAGAATCTTTTAAGCTTTTCTTGAAACACTGCTTCAAAGTGACCAAGAATAGTAATGGCCTCACTGGAGCACAATTTATTTATGGAAAAAAATTGTACTTCATGTATCTAGCATTTGTGTGCCTGCTACACGAAGTTGTAAACAAAACATAGGCTGATGATTTTCAAATTGTGATAAGAAAATTATACATAGTCACATTTTTGCAAAGTTAACTGCTTGTGGATTTTGTTTGTATAGTGGTTGGTTGGCCTATTGTTGGTATTTCTAAAGATCGCATATGCTCTATTATGCAAATTTCAATAATATTTACCTAATCTTAGCTGGATCATTGGGGGAAAGTATGGTGATAAGTAATTTAACAGATATTCTGATCTGAGCTTATTATAAAAATTCATTTTTTCCATATCACTTTTAAGTTAATCTGTAATGAATGCTGACTGAACAGTTCTTACTTATGATGCAAAGTGGAGTTTTTTTTAATATGCTGGGAGCTCACGATTTCATGAAAAAATCATGCATACTCAAATGATTATAAAGTGGCAAAATATAGGTCTCAAGCATTCTGGAACTGAAGTAAAGGACATGACTATTCTGTGTATTAAGAAATTATCTTTTTATACCTCCAGCTAGTACTTAGCAGTGTGGAATGCTCTCAATGAATTCATCTTGAAAGGAAAATAAAAATGAATTAAATTATCTAACATCTGTAGTAATTGAAGGAATGAAGCCATTGGGAGTATAGCTTTGGGGGCTGTGGGTTAATGGATAGTTCTTTTGTTTTTGTTTCTTTTTCCAATGCTGGTCCTGGGGCTTGAACTCAGTGCCTGAGCTCAGTCTCTGAGTTCTTTTTTGCTCAAGGCTAGTACTCTACCTCTTGAACCCCATCTTTACTTATGGCTTTTTTGGGTAGCTAGTTGGAGACAAGAGTCTCACTGACTTTCCTGGGTGGGCTGGCTTTGAACCACCATCCTCATATCTCAATCTCCTGAGTAGCAAGGATTAATGGTGCAAGCCACAGGCTCCTGGCTTGGAAAGTTCTTTCTTGAAGTGACTAAATCTGAAGTATCTGTGACTCCTAGAGTTGGAGGTTGATGATGGTAGGTCTGGAGTTAGGTCTGTTTTAAACAGTGCCTTCCTCATTGCTCTCCAAACTGAGTAAAGCCAGCAATCCAGAATGTAAGGAGCCAAGTACAGGAGATGTGAGGAGCCCTGTGAGATTAGTAAACACAGGCTGAGATGCTAATGCCCCTTATCCTTTGCTTCAAGGTACCTGATCCTGGACCAAGAGATTTCTGTTACAGAATTATAGAAAAAAATACTTTTCCAGCCTTTTGCTAGCTTATTCTACATTTGACTTCCAGAAAAAAAAAAACAAAACCACCAAATCTTCTTTAATCTGCATTGAAAACAATGCAGAAAGGACATGCGTGTTGATTATGGAACTGTTTCTAAGTTCCACTCCAGGACTGTCCTGGTTTTACAAGGTATCTTTAGAGAAATAAAGTAACTGGATTAGCCCACAACTTTTTCCGTTCAAGGCTCACGTTCTACCGCTTGAACGACAGCTCCATTTCTGGATTTTTGGTGGCTAAATGAAGATAAATGTCTCATAGAGGTTTTTTGCCTGGGCTGGCTTTGAACTGCAATCCTCAGATCTCAGCCTCCTGAGTAGCTAGGATTACAGGTGTGAGCCACTATTGCCCAGCTTAAGTTAGCTTTAACCTTCCTAACAAATATGTGACTCGCCTATGAATTTGCATCTGGCAAACCGTGAAATAAGGAGCTGCCAGTTATCAAAATAAATTGTCAGTTATAGAAAGAATTTTTTGAAAGGTATTTTATATATTACTAAGGTAATCCAATGTCATGTCAGTTATAACCAAGATTATATTGTGCCATGTTGCATGTTTTATGATCAAATCTTTTTCTGCACAGTAGATGAAAGCAATAAAATTGATACAAGAAACACTGCAGATTCCCTTTACACAATGAAGAAGAGCCATGAAATATAACTTCAAAAGTTAAAGATCAGGCCAGACATGGTGGTTCACACCTATAATCCTAGCTACTCATGAGGCTGAGATCTGAGGACTGCGGTTCAAAGCCAGCCCAGGCAGAAAGTCTGAGAGACTCTTATCTCCAAATAGCCACCAGAAAACCGGAAGTGGGTCAAGTGGTAGAGCATGAGCCTTGAGCTGAAGAGCTCAGGGACAGTGCCCAGATCCAGAGTTCAAGCCCCAAAACTGACAAAATAGTTAAAGATGAGGAGAGAATCTGATAGACAAGAACCCAGGCTCTATGTGACTCAGGTGTCCATGTAGAACTAAGTGTCGATGGCGTCACTTTTACTCCATTTGCATTGTTGTTTCTGACATGCTGACATACATTGCCCTTAGGACAAATAATCCTTAGTCTGCCTCATTCATCCACTCCAAGAATGGAGTTGTACGATATGCTTAATACTTAGCATCTATAAACTGGTTTCTCCTAGTAGATCATCCAGGCTTAATGAGGAACAGAACATCTACTCACATTAGAAGGAGATCTTTCCTCCCATGTTCATCTGAATAAATTTGAGAAACCAATAAAATGTACAGTTGTGAATTACATTGTTCCAGAGAGAATATAATAAAAGCTCTTATTTGGCCATTTTCAAGGAATGTTAGTTGTTGAAGAAATGTAATCACTGATTTAAAATAAAGAATCAAAACATGAATCTAAGCCATAAGCCTATTCTTGACATTTGAAAGTAATGAAATTCAAATTTTAACTTTTATGCTTAACTTGTACCATATTGACTATAAATGTCTTAAAAGTTGTTTGCAGCATGACAAGGCATGGAGCACCCAGTGTGCCAAATGCTTTTTTGGGTTAGAAGAAGCATTGATCTCAATGGGCCTGTCAGTCAAACAATGTCTACTCACCCACACAGTACAACACTCTGAGCTAGACTTTCCAGGTAGTTGGGGGTTCCCTCCCCCATTTCTTTGACAATCAGACAAATCTTAGAATGTAGATGGACAGAGAGGAACTGAAAACTGTCCTGACTGACTTGTGGCATCTGTTGGTTCACTCCTGCACCATGCCAGGCATGAAAACAATTTTGACTATACTTGCAAATTCAAGGGGAGTCTGGTTTTCACAGAAAAAACAGAAGGGGAAGGCCAACTTGGACTACAGAAGAAAAGCTGCCCTGTCTCTAAATAGTACTGGGGCTTGAACTCTGGGCAGAAGTTCTTCCCCTTGACTTTTTCCCTCAAGGCTGGCCACTCTACCACTTGACCCAGAGTTCCACTTGTGACATTTTTTGGGCTGGTAAATTGGAGACAAAAAAAATCTCATGATCTTTTCTGTCTGGGCTGGCTTTGAATGGTGATCTTTAAATCTCAGCATCCTGAGTAACTAAGATGATAAGCATGAGCCACTGGTGCCTGGCCACAGTTCTGTTTTGAATATGTAAATTTGTGCTTTAAATTAGCACCAGGTAATTGTACAAACGGTTTTATTTTAACATGTCCGTTTGTGTATACAAATCCATCTTGAGCCACCACCCAACTATCATTCTGTTTCTTCTTCTTTCCAGGCCAGTCTCATTAAGTTTTCGTGTTCCATTTTCATGCACTTATATAAAGATTATTATGACATTATTATGACTTCCTCATCTCCATTTGGCCAGCTCCCTCCCTTTGGTAACTATACCCTAGTCCAGGCATATTTCAAATTTCTATTGGTTTCTTGATTAAACTTACATACAGTCCTTTAAACATATTCTCACCCTTTGCAAGTAATTAGTGCAAAAGTAACCTTTAAGTTCAGGAAAGTGATAGTGAGAGAACAACGAAGGAGGGGATAAAAATGCTCAACAAGAAATATACTTATTGCCTTACTCATGTAACTGTAACCCCTCTGTACAGCATCTTTACAATCAAACAAAATTAAAAAACCCCCAAACCTCCAAAACTTGACACCCATTCGTACAGTTGCCAGCTACCTTGCTTAGTCTATGGAGATGTGCTCAGGGGTGGTATCCTCATGCTCACTCAGCCCTGCCCCAATCCTTCTTGGCCTTCCCCTCCATAAACCACAAGCTGGTTGTTGCTCCCTGAGCTGCTTCTGCCAGTCCAGCCTCCAACTATATTCATAGATAAAATATTAGGCTTTAACCTTTAACCTTCTGCTGGGTCTAGTTCCTAACTCTGGAATGTTGCCTCTCTCTCCTCATGAAATTCTGTTTCCAGTAAGCAGCTTCCTCTGGGAGCTGGGACATCTGCCTTAGTCCTGTGTCTGAATTTGTCTTTTGCTAAGTGAAATGTTCCTCTTGCTCTGGGCAGTCCTCATGTCCTGAATGCTTTCCCAGGACACACTACCTAATTGAGCCATAGCACTTGGTGCCAGATCTATACATGGTTAGTTTACTGCCTTGTAACCATGAACTAGTCTTGACTTTTTTCCCAGAATATAGTATCAACTGCCTTCAGAATTATTCCAACCACCCACCCATCTATGCAGGCATGCATGCATCCATCAATCTTTTATTTACTCTTTCTTACTTCTAAGGACTTATAGCAGGCCTGGCTTTGGTATGGAGCTACAATGGCATCTAAGACAGACATTATCCATGTTCTTGGAGAAGTCAGAACTAGAGAAGGAAACACAAAAGTGTAAGAAGTAGATCTCTTACACATCTTCCTTAGTAGGTAAGTCATGTGAGAAGCCATACAAGCTGGCTTTCCTATGTCTGTGCAAACGGCCACATGCTGCTGAGGCCAAACATACAAATATTGTCAGTTCTTTTTACCTGAACTTCACTAGAAAGCCACTCATTTAAAGCCAGGTGAACTAATTAATATGGCATGAATATTCAAATAATAATCTCTTAGACTTTTGTGGAGTTTTAGGATATAAAACTACATTCCCTTATAGATTTTACTTGATCTTCAAGGCATATCTGTGAGGTGTATGCAGGGTAGGTATGATTGCCATCTTTAGTTTATGGAGAAGAATCTGAGATGATGGAGTTAAAATTGCTGTAGTAAAGCTTCTAGTTGAAATGGAAAAGAAGCGTGTTATCTCTAGAATGAAATTCTATGCATGCTAGCAGGGCTCAAAATCTTAACAATGCCAGTACCAGTGATATGGATTTGTGTCATCTGCTCTGGAGAAATGACACAAGACAAATCACAGAACTTGAAATTGTTTATTTATCTTCCATTAAATGTTCATTACTTTTAGCTGGGTGCAGGTGTCTCACACCTGTAATCCTAGCTACTCAGGAGGCTGAGACATGAGGATCATGGTTTGCAGCCAGCCTGGGCAGGAAAGTTCACGAGACTATCTCCAACAAACTACTCAGAAAAAGTGGGAAGTGGAGCTGTAGCTCAAGTGGTAGACTGCTAAATTTGAGTACAAAGAGGTTTAGGGACAGTACCCCAGACCCTTAGTTCAAGCCCCAGGACTAGCAAAAAAAAATGCTATTACTTTTATCCATTAATCTAAATAAACAAGAATAAAGATGAAATCTGTCCATTTTTATTTTTGGTCGGTCATGGGGCTTGAACTCTGGACTTGGGTGCTGTCCCTGTGCTCTTCAGCTCAAGGTGAGCACTCTACCACTTGAGCCACAGCACCACTTCCTCTGTCTGTTATTTTTGAATGAGGTAAAGTCATTACTGAACCCTGACAGAATACTTGGTATTCAATTCATGATAGAAGTTCTACCGTGGCATTTTTCACCACCAGTGAGGAAGGCTCTTCCTTTTATCATATCACATCTATCTACTATCTACTATCTACTATCTACTATCTACTATCTATCTATCTATCTATCTATCTATCTATCTATCTATCTATCTATCTATCTATCTATCTACTTTCTGGGCTTTGCACTTGCTACCACTTAAGCGATACCTCAGCCCCAGGATGTGTTCTTATACAACCTTTCATTCATCTTTTTTTCTTTTTTTTTAATTATGAAAATACCATACAGAGGGGTTATAATTGCATGAGCAAGGGGTCACAATTACAATGCACATGAGTACATTTCTTACTGAGCATTGTTGCCTCCTCCTTTGTCTTTTCCTTACCATCCCTGCCCTGCCATGTCCACGACTACACTCCCCCCCCCCAAACTTGTAAAGTTCCTTTTTCAACATTGCATCTTGTACATCTCATTGGTGCAATGGGTCCACCTGTATCTCTATTTAAATGATTTCTTTTTTCTCTTCCCCTCCCCAAATTATACCAACATCAAATACAGTGAAAACAGGGGTTACACCGTGGGGGAGGGACATACAAAGCAACAAAGAAATCACCTTATAAATATGTTAGAAACAATAGCAAGAGATTTTCTTTATATACCAATCTTACTGTCATCTCCTCAGTGGGTTGCATCCTGGTACCTCAGCTACAAGTCCTTTAGGTCATCTTTTTAAGTCAACTCAGCTGCAAGTTTGAATTCAAGCCATATCTGGGATACTCTGTTTTTTTTTTATTTACCTTATTTCTAGCATGACAGGAAAAGTCTGGTGCTTAATGCCACACAGTTAGGATACATATAAATATGGATTTTTGACTTTTATGTGGATTCTGTCCATGTAGATAAACCTTCAATGAGATATCAACAGAGTATCATGATTACTTTGAAGAAGAGTCTTGACATAGAAAAAAAATCATCACAACTTTTCAGAGAGTACCTTTGCATGGGCAAAGGGACTGTGGTTCTGCCTATTATGGTTTTGTAGAAGGGAGAACTTTCCCCCAATGGTTCCCATTTCCTTCCTGATCTCTTATGTCTAAATATTTGTTTTCTGAAAATTTCTGGTGGTAGGTTCTAGAGCTTGATGCTAGGAGAGCCTCAGAAGGTTGCTGAATTGGTAGAGAGGGGAAATCCTATAATTTCATACAACGTGGGTAGCCTCTTTTTAAGGCTAATTTTTCTCAGAGGTTTTATATTATTATTTTGGTATGGTGGTTTGCACACAGGGCTTGATGCTTGTGAGGCATGCACTCTACCACTTAACCTATGCCCACAGCTCTTTCTAGTATAGTTACTTTTTATATAAGGTCTCACATATTTTTTTTTGTCCAGGGAGGCCTGGGGTATTGAAGCTCCAACTTATATCTCTTGAGGTATTACAGGCATCTCTCACCATGCCCAGCTTATTAGTTGAGAAGGAGCTTCAGTAACTTATTTTTGGCAGGAAGGTTGGACTAGCTTTGATCCATGATCCTCCCTATCTTTACCAACTGTAAGTGGGTTTACAGGTGTGAGACAACATACCTGGCTCCAATGTTTTAATCAAAAGCCTTCTCACAATGGCAGGGAAAGAAATTAGTCTGCCGTTAAGGAGGACATATTTTTTTCCAAGTTGAAAGAGAGAATCACTGAACTGCATGAATTAGATCACACTTCATATAATGTCTCCAGGGAAATAATTGCAGAAAATCCATGTGTATGAATTATAACTACATAACAGGAAATATAGACAAAAGAGAAGCATCATTTCTTTAGGAAGAGTGAAAACATTCCTTTTAGAGTGACTTGAAAGTCCTCTGTTTCTTTGGATAGGACACTGAAGATACAAGAGGTGACAATGCACCTGAGAACCTGAGGTAGCGAATGGAATGGTTCATTTCCCATAACATTTCACTTTGGCTCACTTGTTAGGCACAGCATCAAATCTACCCCATCATGCCCTGTTAATTATATTTTGCTTAAAGGAAAATGAGTGTGCTCATCAAATATTTGAATGTTTGCTTTGGGAAATACATACTCTGGAGTGTGTAAGAGAAAACTCTCTTATGGTATGGAGGTGGTAGACACCCAAAGTCAGTGAAGATCTAATTCATGGTCTTGACAATGGTTCGCTAAAGTATTTCTCCTGAGCTACGGTTCTGTGTGTGTTGGGAGGGGAAAGGTCATAGGATGATGTTTAGTTGGGGCGTTACGTGAGCATGTGCAGTGTCAACATTCCAAATATTCCAGTGATTTGGTAAACTTTGGTTTCATACTTACCCAAGGTGACCAGCAAGGTTAGTATGGGGGAATCTGGTCACCTTGGCAGGGAGTGAAGCTGGCAGACAGATTTCATTCAGACATGGTTTTTCAAGGTCACCATAGAAGTGGAAAGAGACAAGTAACTACAAAGTGGCTGTTGATGTTTCTTCTAGCAGTGACAAGATGTGTCTGCCCCCATTTTATGGGTCAAGCTAAGAGAATAGGCCAAAAGCCCAGATCTAGGGCTGTATCTGTTAAAGGTGCCTGGAAGTGTAATTCAACCAGGTCCTCTCAGAGAGCGAAAACTGATGCAACTCAGTTAAGGGGATGGTGACTCATGCCTGTAATCCTAGCTACTCCAGAAGATGAAATCTGAGGATTATGGTTGGAAGCCATCCCTGGCAGGAAAGGTGGTTAGATACTTATCTTCAATCAAGCAACAAAAAATCTGAAAGTTGACCTGTGGCTCAAGTAGTAGAGCATTAACCATGAGCAAAAAAGCTCAGGAATAGCACCCTGAGTTCAAGCCCCAGGAGGAGTAGAAACAACACCCCAAACAACGAAAACAAAAGGATGGTGAGACATATGTGCTACTCAACCATCTCTAATGCCATCAGATGTGCTGGTTACACCTGCACCATCACAATAACACCAGTGTTAATTATATTGTCAAAAACGAGAAAGGCAAGATGTGCAGTTGGATGGCTTCATCCTCCTCTGAGCTTCTGCCTGAGTGGCTCCACTGCAAATCAAAGCATGAAGTCTTTCAGAGATTCCAGAATTTTTGTTTTGGTTCTTTTTTTTTTTAAAAAAATAAAGGGTGCACAAATGCAAGGAAGAGGGGAAAGTACAACTTCAATTGTCTTTGTATTAACTATTCATGTGATATGTTAATTCAAGTCTTCCATGAAGCTGATGGCCAAGATAAGATTAGACAA
The DNA here is from genome assembly GCF_000151885.1 of Dipodomys ordii. Classification (NCBI taxonomy): domain Eukaryota; kingdom Metazoa; phylum Chordata; class Mammalia; order Rodentia; family Heteromyidae; genus Dipodomys; species Dipodomys ordii. Next base: position 1,427,159 of record NW_012267316.1, read on the forward strand.
GCAGGTGATCTATGGGGAAGAGATGGGGAAAGGTGGGGAAAAAAATTCAGGTTGATCCCTGAATGCAGAGAAGAAGGAAGGAGGGGCCTCAGACTTGAAGGCAGGGCAGGCTGCTGAGAGGTTTGGTGAAGCAGTCATTTGTAGAAGGGCCCACAGGTGACTGGATGGACCTTATACTTCTGTTGTGCTCAGTTACTGGATGAAAGCAACACTTTGGAAAGTTGACACCAATGTGAGGGTAGATCCAGGCCAGCACACAGCTGGTCCTTAGGCAGTTCTGCTACCCCAAACAAGGGACCTGAGAAGTATTTTTTCCATGGCTTTCACACATGCTGTTTAGAATTTGTCAGTACCAATAGAAGTAGCCCTAGTCTTACTTAGTCTGATTCTCAAAGAAGTTAAGAAATGGTGCGATAATAAGCAAGAAACTTTGCATGTGAAGGATGTTAACTCATCCTTGAAACCAAAGGAATGTCACCTGGGACAGTCTGAGGAATTCCAGAGAAGACCCACAGGGCCCCCCTAGAAATTGAAACGTACCTTAAAGAATACCAGAGCTCCGTGAATTTTTTTCGGTGTCTTTCCAAGAGTTGGGCTAGGTATTTGAAACCAGATATGTTTGTTTGTTTTGCTTTTGTATGTCAGTCCTGGGGATTGAACTCAGGGTCTGGGTGCTGTCCCTGAGCTTTTTTGCTCAAGGCTAGCACTTTACTAAATGGGTCACAGTTATAGTTCCAGATGTTTTGGAGGTTAAATGGACATAAGAGTCTCATGGATTTTCCTGCCCAGACTGGCTTTGAATTATGATCCTCAGATTTCAGTCTACTAAGTATCTAGGCTTATTGGCATGAGCCATTGGTACCTGACTTTGAAAGCAGGTTTTTTTTTTTTTTTTTGTCCATTGTGGAGCCTGAACTCTGGGCCTGGGTGCTGTCCCTCAGCTCTTCAGCTCCAGGCTAGCACTCTACCACTTGAGCCACAGTGCCACTTCTGGATTTTTCTGCTTATGTGGTGCTGAGGAATTGAACCCAGCGTCTCATGCATGCAAGGCAAGCATTCTACTACTGGGCCACCTTCCCAGCCCCAAAAGCAGATTTTTAAGGGATTAATTGTACTATACTTTAGCTTGTTCCTAACCCATATGAACATCCAAGTTATATGTGGCATAGACAAGCTTACTGGAGTGGCTATATGGAAGTTTCTCATTTATCTGTGGGTTTACGGACACACACACACACACACACACACACACACACACACACATACACACACATGCTTGCTTGGGATGCATAGAGTTTATTATCAATTCATTTTCCCCATAATGCTGACCAATTTCCACTAAAAGATAAGCTGCCTTTCAACAAATCTAAAATTGTCACTTTATCATCCCACTTAGTTACATTCATTTTTATCTTGTTTTTTGAACACCATTTGCTTTTAAGGAAGAATGTTTCCATAAAACAAAGGGCAGTGAAATACTGAGTAGATCACACAACAATTTAAACTCAATTGGCAATAACAAGAGCTCAAGGGACCACTTCTCTGCATCAACGGAACTGTGCAATATGCATGTGGGAATTCCAAACTTTTATTTCTCAAAATTTGTTTTGATTTTTAAAAAAATTTATACTATTTTTTAAACCATGCATGGTCAAAACCACATGCAATAGATCTAATCATAAAGTGAGTTTACTGCATATATTTCTTTGGTAACATTTCATCCAGGTATACTTAATATGTTTTTCTAAACCTCAAGATACAAATCAACTAAAAAGAAAATAGAAAAGTCTATATATAGCCTGAATAAGAATAGTAACTAAAGAGAAGTCTCTAGCTTGCAGACATAGACAAAAGACTAAAAAAAACTCCATAATTCTAATGGGTAGAATTTGGTGAATGAACAGAAATAATTTGTAGGTACCTAGCATAGGTACCATTCCCCAAGCACTGTGATTTTTCTTCTTCTATCAGGATCATTGCTAGCAGTTGCTGCAATCTATGAAAGGCTGAGTTTGTCCTTCTTGTCCAATAATGGCATGTTCCATGCTCAAAGATGAGATGACCATCTGTATATAAGCTTGGCTATGCCACAGCATTTACAGCATGAAAATCTCTACTTTGTTTATGTGTGTGTGTGTGTGTGTGTGTGCACATGCACACTTATAAAATGTAGCAGAGAGAGGATTTTTAACACATATATTCTAATCCAACTTTTCCTTGGGAGAGTCTTCATGGATCTAAAACTTCCCCAGCAGACTTCCAATGCATTGACATGTTTTATAGTCCTCAATCTGATATTCTATAGAAATCTTCTGTACCACATGTTCTAGTACCTAATATCTTCATCCCTCTCAATAATTGATCCTCATTTGAAATAAAAAGATAGTACCATAAATACATATTTATATCTATACACATACATATACGCTTTTCATATAGACATATTTCTCTCCCTTGATTTTTTTCTCTTCTACATTCATTATCATCTGACATATTATCTATGATAACATTCTTTGTTTTAATTGAATCCTAGCTTTCTTAATGGAACATAGGCCTGATACAGGCAGATCACCATATCTCTAGGCATCTAAGAGGACCTGAATCACTGATGAACAAAAAATATAGAATGCATGATTTATTAGCTTTGTGTTTGGAATAACTACATATTATTATTATATGTTTGTGTATTTATATATGTGCATGATGCTCTGTATATATTAGTGTTGTGCATTTTATGTAGGTTTACATTTAAAAATAATCATTTTAGTCTTCTGCTTTCCAGATTTAGACTACTAACAGTACCATGAATTGATTTAGATGTTTTGGTTGTTTGTAGATATTGATAAATATGATGCACATCTGTATAGTTTTTAATGCTTATGAAAATATTCTTTCCTGTGAACTCTGGTGGAAAAAGGCTTTCATGTTGGGTGCTGGTAGCTCAGGCCTGTAATCCTAGCTATTCAGAAGGCTTAGCTCTTTCTCTAAATGTTTCCCCATCATGAGGCAAACTCTTTTTTCCTTTTTGCTTATGTGGTGCTGAGGAATCGAACTCAGGGCCTCATGCATGCAAGGCAAGCGCTCTACCACTGAGCCACCTTCCCAGCCAGAAGGCTTAGCTCTGAGGATCAAAGTTCAAAACTTTTACTACAGTAAAGTCCTTGAGAGTCTTATCTTCAATTGACCAGAAAAAAAAAAAATTGTAAGTGAGGCTGTGGCTCAATTGTAGAATAGTAGCTTTAAGTAAAAATCTCAGGGACAGTTCCTTGGCCAGGAGTACAAGCCACAGGACCATTACACACACAACGACAACAACCAAAAGAATGCTTTCACATCTTTAATGGCTGTGTCATACCTAATTAACAGGAAGCATTACTTATGGAATCCTATGGGCCTGCAGGGAAGAAGGGCAGCTATCCTTGCTCTTTAGTGCCATCTTCTGGGCACTGGTAGAACAAAAGTGACCTTGTCAAATGTCTTGGAAGCTTGGAAGAGTCTCAAAGGCTTTCCCATCCAAATTCCACTTGTACAAAGACAGAATTGGCAAGCTTGCATATGAATTGTCATTAGCACAACTGAGTGTGGGAGAAGAGCGTTAGAGAAGTGGGAACATGTGCTCTGAGTCAGGCCCATTGCAGCATTCTGCTGCATGGCCTCTGCCCCCATTACAGCGCCCTCAGGGAGTCCATGGTATTTGCATTCTTTGATTCTGTGAGAAGGTCTATATGTATATAGCTCACCTGGTACACAGCACACAGACTGGGCTTGGGAAATATTCATTATTAACCTGCTGGGAGGTAAGTTCTTTTACAGCAAACTTCTCAGTGATAGGAAATATCCAAGACATTTGGCCCTTACTAAATATTAAGGGAGTCTTGAGTACATGAAAGATTAGAAAGAGGTCCCTCACTGCTTATGATAAACTGCCCTGAAAGTCATATATTGGGGTTTGATGGTCTGTTTATAACATTCAAGTAATATTGATCAGTTCATCTCTTCATTTGTTTGCCATGAAGTTCCTAGCTTATTTGTCAGTGTGTTTGATGCAAATCATGATTTCTACTTCTTCTGTTTCAAAACACTCATGTGCACTACTTTTGATTCAGACTCTGTACACAAAATCTAGGTCCAATGTTTTCTACCCAGATTTCCCTCTCAGCAGTGCATTTTACAGTACCTTCACAGAAATCATATATCTGAAAAGAGAAGAAATTGGAAAATTCAGCTACAAAGAAATTATATGAAAATGATGTGCAAAAAGAAATATGGCTGAATAAGAATGTTTCCAAAAATGTGCGCTATAAAATAGCTCTTATTTTCTGAGATCAAAGTTTTGAGTATAACAGCAGTCAGGAAAACCACCTCTAACAGACAGTGACAACCTATGTTTTAAAAAGCTCAGGTCAATGACAGTAAAAATCCAAATTGAATGACAGTGATGAAAGGGTCTGAGCCTACATGTAAATGTGATATCATGTCACTTACTGTGTTATTTTTATTAGACATAAATGATATTACTTGCACAATATTTTATGGGTCCCTTATGGAGCTTGAAAATAAATTTGATAAAGTATCTAATCAAATAAGCAGAAAATGGCTGCTAAAATTGAAATTAAGGGTAGGAAAATACATTGTTAGGGTATAAAATCTTAGTGTGTAGATATTTCCAAGGTCTTGACAGGGTTTTGATATATAGCTCAGGCTGACCTCGATTTCTTGGTCCTCCTGTCTCTACCTCCTAAGTGTGTTTCCAGGCCTGGGTATGAAACTGGTTAATGATGGTAACTTAATCACATTTGTCTACTACTTTCTTTGCTCCACACACAGGGAAATAGCAGAAAAAATATTTCTCTTCAAATGCCTCATAAGGGGCTGGGAAGGTGGCTCAGTGGTAGAGTACTTGTCTTGCATGCATGAGGCCCTGGGTTCGATTCCTCAGCACCACATAAGCAAAAAAAAAGCCAGAAGTGGTGCTGTGGCTCAAGTGGTAGAGTGCTAGCCTTGAGCTGAAGAGCTGAGGGACAGCACCCAGGCCCAGAGTTCAGGCCCCACGACCGGACCCCCCTTCCCCCCCAAAGAAAGAAATTTAAAAATCACAGAAAAACAAGTAACTTAAAACTCATATGAGAATTTAATACATGCCTCTTAGAAATCTATCATGTGATTAAAAAATTCTTAAAGGTGACAATCCTCAAATTCCCCCAAATGAAAAAATATATGCATATATATGAACAATACATATATTCAGATAAAAATTAAAGAATCATCACAGAATCATCACAAACTGGTCTCATATAAAAAAATGTGTGAATGTTCTCATCTCTACTCAACTGAAATTTGTTTCTGGACTTCTAGTGATTTAAAAGGAAAATAATAATAATATTAATAATATTTATTATTATTAGAGATAACCCTAGTTAATAAAGGACTTATTAAGCATATTATAATTTTGGTCAAGTCTGGACATTTTAATTTTAATTCTTGTTTTTTATACACTATTCTATAATGTTAAATATTTCCTATTTCCTTAGAATTGCCTTTTTTTTATTGGTGGTGGTGGTAATGTGTGGCTTGAATTCTGGGTCTTAGCACTATCCCTGAGCTTTTATGCTCAAGGCTAACACTCTACCACTATGAGCCACAGTGCCACTTCTGGTTTTCTGTTGGTTAATTGATTAAAGTCTCCTGGACTTTCCTGCTTGGGCTGGCTTTGAATTGCAATCCTCAGGTCTCAGTCTCCTGAGTAGTTAAGATTACAAGCATGAACCACCAGCTTCCAGCAGAATTGCTTTTTTTGAAAAGGGTCAATAGATTTAAAAGTTAACCTTAAATATAAATATATGTGCAAGTATGTCCATTCAAATATTTAACTAAAATATTTGTTAGCAAAACAAAATAGTTAATTAATCCTTGGTTGCTATTTGACTTTTTCATTGGAACAATTAAATATTAATAGGACCACCACCTTCTCCTAAGGGACCAATAGTAAACACATCAAAATGATGAAACAATAAACCTTATTATTATCTATATGTCTTTTGGTCAACTGTCATTTTGCTTCTTGAAATTTTTATGAACAATTGAGCCACACTATATCTTCATTCTCTCACAGCTGGGCAACTTCCTCTGACAGATACAAGAGCTGGACATCATAGGTTAGCATCATGTAATGTATAATAATGACACTATTAGCAAAAGAGTTCATCTCAACATTGTAGTAAAACTAAAAGGATGGTTCTGGTTGTCTGAGCCATCTCAGAGAAGAAATCAAGACAATGCCTTCTTCCTTGCAGCCAGCCATTACAATTTTCTAATTTCCAGACCTATTCATTTGTATAGAAGAATTTTAACTTTGTGAATTCAAAGTTCTCATCCTTCCTAGTCGACTTCAACTCTCAAAAGCACTAGAAAGAATACTTTCAGTTTGATGTAAAGTCATTACTCTCTCTGTCAATTGCTTCTTCCCTTCCTTCCTTCCTTCCTTCCTTCCTTCCTTCCTTCCTTCCTTCCTTCCTTCCTTCCTTCCTTCCTTCCTTCCTTCTCCCCACCCTCCCCGTTTTTTGACAGTACTGGGGTTTGAACTCAGGACCTCATACTGTTGGGCCATTTTTCCACACTACAAATAACTAAATTGATAAAAACTCTTCTCAGGAAGAAAACTTTTCAAAGTTTACTTCTGAGTACGTAATTTTATTTTTAGATAATTTTATTGTGTAGAAAACAAATGAAACTCATTTTTTGCCCCCATGGCTAATCTTATACAAAGTTTAAAATGTTTATTTATTTGGGTTCATGCATGTGCTAGGTGAGGAAGTATTGTGTCAAACAGACATTTTGAAGGCGGAGCCAATGGGTATAGGTTTTAGACTGCCGCTACATCTGCATAAGCTGGGGTCAGTAGGTTCTCCTTTGGGGTGTATCAGCCCTCCTTTTTGGTAAGATTATTGAATAGGTCAATTACTTCTAAAATTCTCTGTACTGCACATGCTTTGTCCAGACACTCAGTTTTGATCACCCGGTATCTCAGGGCTTGAAGGGGGCCACCAGCTTTTCTACTTTTTATGAAATTGTTTGGCTGTTCTACTTAGAAGGAATGTATTAAGGGAGATCTGGAACCTCAGAAACAACTGTTTTCATATTGTCAGTTTTTGGTAATTTCAATATGACCTTCAGAAACTCATTTCAGTGTGAGCCTTAATTTTGGAAGCCAAATCAGTTGTCAAGAGTTTTTTTTAAAACAGTTATTAAGGATTTAAACATAATTTAATAATTTACATTACCTTGCCAAGTTTAAATGTCTTCTTTAGTGGTACCTAAGAAAAAGTTAAAAGTAAATCTTATTGAAAGTATCAAATCACAATTACAAAGATTACAAAGCTCAACCATGATCATCATTTCCTAACTGAATATTTATACTATGCATCTTGCTGAAAATCATGGGTAAGGATGATATGTATTCTCAAATGTTTTCCTTCTTTGCCTTGTAAACATAAACTCAAATTTTCTCATCTGCACACAGTTGGCACTCCGAATTTTCAATGAATGTCATTCCACACTGTGTACAGTTGGCACTTGGAGAGCCTTCACTGCTGCAAATCCCAGACTGTATATAGTCAGCATTCATAGAGATTTTGCCACATGTACATTTCATACTGTATACAACTGGTACTCAAAAAACTTTCACCGAATGACTGGATAAATTACTTTGCTTACATGCATTGGATCAATCGGAACATTAAAATTCCCAGTTTCAACAAAAGAAACTTGGATTTTCTGCTCAGAACATTTCTCCGTTTTGTTCCATTAATCTAACCTTTTGAAGGTCAAAACTTTAATTTCATTAGTGTTCTTGACAATGAAATGACTTGAACCTTTCCACTTGAGAATTCCCACAATTTACCAAGGGGAACTTTCCTCTCGTTGATCTTGTGGGCAGCCACTTGACATTAAACAGCTCTTAGAATTCTTAAAAAAATCCATGACAACAGTTTCTGCAGCTATGATTTCTTGTTTCCAAAATCATATGGTGCTGGTGAATAACTACAAGAAATCCTCTAGCCTTTCATCACAATTGCTGGTTCCAGTTTTGTGAGCAGTGACTGGGTCAACTCTTTTTTACTGAGTAAAAAGAAATAGCTAAGAAAAAGTAACACATGTATTCCATTCTTTTTTATGAAGCATAGCAACATAAAAATATGTACAACCAAGTTGGATAGAAAGTGAACAAATTTTCCAGTAACTAAGGACATTACCCATTTGAAGGCACCCACTGTTCCTAATGACTACATTTTTGTGGGAAAAATAAGAGTGGGTCATCAAATAGTTGATTATTTAAGTCACAAGTACATGGTTCCTAAAATGAGGTGGCAAAGAGCTCACTGAACAAAACCATAAATATAGCATGTTTTGTCTAGCTTCATTAGGTGAGAACCAACTACAGGCAGGAAATGGTATTTAATTATCTAGGTATTAATAGGGTTGTGTGAGACAATAGATTCAATTCTGATATTTCTTTTTAGGAGCAACAGGTCAAGCACTGATTCTCATTAGGGAGGTGTTCTTTGCTCAGGTGTATTAAATGAAACATGAATTTATAATGTTTTACACAAGACAGATGCAGATTATTTTAAGAAGAATCTTAAAACGTTGTTACCTTCGTCAGAATCTTTTGTTCTAAATTGAAAAATGGAGCTCATTTTTAGTCTGGAATCCATCCCACCTCTTTTTTCCCCCCACAGTTAATTTTCAGTCTCTCTGCCTCTTCCTCTCCCTCACTCTCTCCCTCTCCCTCTGTCTGTCTCTTTCTTTCTGTCTGTCTCTCTCTGTCTGTCGATCTCTCTCATGCTCTCCAAAACTCCCAGGATTCTTTTATTTTTTTTTTCTGATACTTTCTCCTTTCCTGCTCACTTTACCCCTCACTCCCTTCTTTGGCCCATCACTTCCTCAAGAAAGCATAAATATAGTGGTTCAAGGCCATCCTGGACAAAGGATTTGAGATTATATCTCAAAAAAACTAAAAATCCAGGTATAAGTGACTCATTACTGTAATCATAGCTACTTAGAAGATCCTGGTTCAAAACCAGGCTAAGCAGGGAGGTCTGTAAGGCTATTATCTCCAAATAACCCGAAAGAAGGCAGAAATGAAGCTGTGGCACAATGGTAGAATGCAAATTTTGAGCAAATAAGGCTAATGGAGAATGCCCAGGCTCTGAGTTCAAGCCTCAGTACCATCACAAAAACAAAACAAAACAAAAAAAATCAACAAAAAGAAATCTTAGAGTAACTGATAGAGTACCAGGCTAGCAAGTGCAAGACCTTGAGTTCATATCCCAGTACTGCTCCCTTCACAAATATTATACAACTCACTCTGGGGAAGTCCCATGGTATAAAATGCAGAATAGTGAGTTGAAACATGATTCTTTTAGTTCTCTGCATACATACTTTTTTTTTCCTCCCAATTATCTCTTCAGAGACACACCATATGTTTCACTTAAAAAGTGCTTGTTTTGGGCTGGGAAGTTGGCTCAGTGGTAGAGTGCTTGCCTTGCATGCCTGAGGCCCTGGGTTCAATTCCTCAGCACCACATAAGCAAAAAGAAAAACCTGGAAGTGGTGCTGTGGCTCAAGTGGTAGAGTGCTAACCTTGAGCTGAAGAGCTGAGGGACAGCACCCAGGCCCAGAGTTCGGGCCCCACGACCGGACCCAAAAAAAAGTGTTTGTTTTTTTTTAAGGGAAAGATCTTTGATACATTTGATTGGTTCTGGTATAAGCTTGGTAGAACTGAGAATTAACAAAGATACAGTAATATCTTCATTTACCAAGACATTCAAAATTGAAAGCAAAGCAGTTGGGTGTAGGGGTACACAGTTGTAATTTCAGTTCTTGGGAGATCTAGGTAGGAAAATGGAGAGTTTAAGGTCAGCCTTAAAGAGAGAGAGAATATACAAATTAAGTTCTTTCTTTGAAAAGGCTCAAACTACATTTTCACATGCGAAACTGAAGGAAATGAGGAATTTACATAATGAAATAGGGAAAACTGAATAGAAAACCCTACTGCTAAACAGTCATTTAGAGCTTTCTTTTTGTCTTTTGTTTTGTTTATTATCAGTCATGAGGCTTGAACTCTGGGCCTGGGTGCTGTCCCTGAGCTCTTCAGCTCAAGATGAGCGCTCTACCACCAGGCGCTGGTAGCTCATGCTACTTAGGAGGATGAGATATGAGGATCTCGGTTCAAAGCCAGACTAGGCAGGAAAGTCTGTGAGACTCTTATCTCCAATTAACCACCGGAAAACCAGAAGTGGCGCTGTGGCTCACGTGGTAGAGTGCTTGCCTTGAGCTGAAGAGCTGGGGGACAGCGCCCAGGCCCAGAGTTCAAGCTCTATGACCAAAAAAAAAAAAAAAAAAGACTCATTTGGGAAAATAAAAGGTTTGCTTTCTAAAGTCATGCCGTTCTCTCACACAACACTGTGCTTTTTTTCTAATTGCTATTACATACTAAATACTTGTCTGTTCCTTGCTTACTTCCCTCAGGGGCTAAATTGCTCACTTCACACTTGCTAGGGACCTATCTAAACAAACCTGAACTCCTACGAGTACAGTTCAGGGTAGGCCTTCAGCAAGTATGAGTTGTATTAATTTATGAATGGTATACCACCTACCTATACCACCTATACCACAAAAAGCTCACTGTTAAAAATGACATTTACCACTTTCAGTATTTTCCTATCAAAACTCACAAAACATAAATACACAAAGGGAAAGAGTTAAATAAAACAGCTAAGTATTCAGGGATTTGTGAATATGTGAAGATATTCAACTCTGAATAGACAAAAGACAAGTTTGAAACGATCAGATCTTAAAGATGATCTTAAAATGATACCAGAGGGTGCAAAGCTCTGGGTAAATTTAAAGTAGCACTTAGATAATCTCTGAAAGTCATTTAGTCTTCTGTGAAGAAAGACACTGAGTATTTAGGAGCTCTTACCCATAAGAAGTGCCAAGTTTACCCACAGGGGTTTGAACAGGCCATGTATACACAGGCGGAATGCAAAAGCCATCCTGGAATTAGGTCTGTATATTGAGGGGCAAAGCTGTGGAAATGCCATAGAGTTTTTCAAGTTTAAGAATTTATATAGTCATTGAAAACCAAAACAAAATCAACCCCTCCCCCCAAACCAACACTTCCCTAGGGGCCTTGTTCATTTTCAAAGTTTCAGGTAAACTGGCTAGATTTTCTGGGAAATAAATTATTAGCGCTTCGCACACATATCAGAGTTACAGTGGGATCTAAGCTTTACTAGTTTTGTAATATCCATCTAGAAAGATATTCTGTATAACTAATAGACTGAAGACTGAAATGGGAAGCATAAAATCATTGGCTATGAATAATTGAAGCAGATAGGGTCAGCAGTTGGGGAACCTACTAAATCCATGGAACTCTGCATGTGTCATATTTTTGAAATACTTCAAGTATCTCCATAATCTGCCAACTTGGTATTTAATGTTCCTGGGGATGGGGGAGAACGGAAGACTTCAGGAAAGATATTGATGGACTGAGGTCTCGTAGGGAACAGTTCACCAAGTCCAGGTTTCTTGTCTTGGCATAACGACATAGAGGCGTTGTTTGGTCCCTATAAGGACAAGGTCACAGTTTTCAATTTTTAAACTATGACTATGTGAAAATAAATATTCTCATTCATGAATCTTAGATAAGGGAGGGTGGTTTTTAAGCAGAGCATTACCATCACCTGGACTCAGCCCTTTCTAAGCAGGGACACACAGAGCATCAGCTTCTCACCCAAGCCCACAGCATCCCAAATGGTGATGTGGATTTCTATAGGAAAGTAATGTTTTCTTGTAGTACATGTGGCTGTCCACGTCTAATGGGGATGAGAACCACTAGCTTGTTAACAATGAGATTTCTGACTTTCATATTAGTCTCTGATTCAGTAAATCGAGAATCTGTAATTTAAATTATCTCCCTCAAGTGAGTCTTACATGCTTTTCTGAGAAGCAGCTGCCCTGAACAACCATTACCTCTCCTAATAAATTCCGCCATGCTTTCACTCACAATATGAAAGTGTGTGTTCATCAAATTCTTCTTCATTAAGTATGCTCACAAACAAGACAGAAATAAAGTTCATCCCATAAACTATTGAGGAGCCATTTATTTTTGTCCTTTGCTAGGCAATTTCAAAGTTTAAAGGTAGTTTCATGATCAGCTTTATTCTATTAGAAATTCTCGGTAACATCTGTTCTAAGAGCTATGCTCTCATTTACCAGGAATTTGAGCTGAGGGAACAATAGATTTAACTTTCTGTTTGTATCTAAACATAGACATATTGAGATGCTTTCCTATATGAAATTTGCTTTGAGGGAATGAGGATTTTTTTTAAAATTCCATTATCTTTAGGTAGTTGTACAAAGAAGTCACCATTCATGAAGTAAAATGCTTCATGTTTGGTGTCACCTCTTTGATCATTCTCCTGATTCTTCCAAATCTGTCCCTTTCCCTCAATGTTCTTAGTTTCATGAGATATGCATTGAATATTATGACTGCTTTTCAGGATTTTTTTCTTTTAATCTGTGCTGGTCTGTGGCTTGAACTCTGGTCTGGGCCTTGTCCTTGAGATTTTTTGCTCAAGGCTACTAATTGATCCACAGCACCAATTCAGCTTTTTTGGTTAATTGGAAATAAGAGGCTCATAGACTTCCCTGCTTGGGTTGGCTTCCAACTATGATTCTCAGATCTCAGCCTTTTGAGCAGCTAGGATGATAGGTCTGAGCCACCCATGGTGCCTAACCAGGGTTTAATTTTAAAGGCAATTTCCCTGGACCACACTGTATCTCTTAATGATACCTCATTCATGATAACTGGAATTATATGAAGTACAATGTGAAGGAAGGACTCAGAAAGGACTTGTCATTGATATTTGCTTTTCTTGGTTTCTCCTATCCAGGAAAAGGACTAAGTTTTTTAGTACTCTATGCCAGATCTTTGGGATACACCACTTAATTAGTTCAGATGGGGAAACTGAGGCTCTGATAGATAAGATGTGAAATCAGGCAGCTGACTGATCTTATTCTAAGGCAGAGTCTAGGGCTGGCTTCATGAAAGCACAACCTGCTCAGTCACATGAGGTCCTATGTGCTTGGGCTATGGTGGCCCAAAAGTGTCAAACTCACGGTCAGAAATTGTCAGAGACAAATACACATATACGGCCTACTATTAGTGGGCTTAGAATATAAAATGGCTCAGGAAAGTCTAAAAATTTGTTCTCCTCATAAGTTCTGGCATTCAGATTCTTGACTAAGTGACTGTTCTCACTTTTATATCTACTCTTATGGGCAAGACATCATTCTTTTTCTGTAAAAATATTTTGCCTTTTTCTTCATTGGAATTAATGCATATTTTATGTAGAAAATAGGAAGAAAACAGAAATCACATCCAATGAAACATTATACTATTAGGTATTATGTATTCATATGTACTTGTGTGTATACAGACATTTTTCTAGGGATATTTTGTCTATTTACAAATTTACCATATGGGGCGGGGAGAGGATGGTATGGGAAGGGGAAACAAAGGAGGAGGTTACAATGCTTGATAAGAAATGTACCCATTATCTTGCCCATGTAATTGTAACCCCTATGTACAGTATTTTCACAATAAAAAAAAACAAATTGACCATATGGATCTATCTACCTATTGGTATCTATCTGTCTACCTACCTACCTATCTATCTATCTATCTATCTATCTATCTATCTATCTATCTATCTATCTAATACCTATAGGTCTATCTTATCATCTATCTATTGGAATCATATCATTATTTGAATATGAGTTTTGTGAGTTTTTAAATTGATTTTTTTCTAAATGAGAAAAATGGATTCTACGACATGATTCATTAATCTTTTTATTATTAGAAACTTAGATTTATTCTTAGGTGGTTTAAAATACTTCACACTATCCAAGGAATGAGACCTTAGCCCCATGAGTATTTTAAGCTGTAGACTTTTGAGACAATTTTAGTAACAAGAATGTTTCTGTAACCACCCACCTTCTCCCCTACAGCAGGTCACAGGACATAGGTGAGTGATACTCACTGCATACCCTGAGATAGGAGCATCCTTATCTCTGAAGACACAAAGATAGGATACAGAGATGAATCTGAACACAAGCCTTACTGAGAATACACCACAAGTCAGATTACTACCAGATCATAACCTTTTGTACAGTCATCAAACTTAGTATAAAGTACACATAGTTACCCATTTCTTTGGGCCTCTTATTTCCTTAAGAAGACATACATGAACTATGAAACTTAAGCAATACATTGATGTGCTCTTCTCCCATTGGTTATTTTCAGACACGACCCCTAAGGTGGTTGAGGGACATTCCTTTTTTCTCTACTAACTTCTCTTTTTTTAAATTTTATTTTATGATTGACTCTAAATTAAGCCGAGCATGGCACAAGGAGCAAGCATCAACTAAATTCAGGATGATTAGCAGCAAATTATAAGCCTATGGATCAGGAGGATTTCTGCACTTATCAGACACAAAAATAGAACAGATAATTCTATGTTGTTCTCTCTCCCCCCCCCACATCTATATATCTCATAAGAAAATTACCCAGGCAGGCTACACAGTCTCGGTGCAACTGAATGGTAGAATTAAATAGACCCAAGGAAAAGGAAAGGGAAAACAGTATTTGCAGAATCTTTCCAAATGTCAGCCTCTTTAAAAAAAAATCAAGGAGCCAATTGTTTACTTCATAGACAAGTCACCAAGGCAGAAAAATAATGTGGGCGGTCATAGGGTTTGATTATTTCCCCCAAGCAGCAATTATGAGCATCAGCATCCGATTCACTTACATGCTAATTAGAGGCTTTGTCTTCATTGAAGAATCTGTTTCCTTTGTTGAATTCTGCAAAACTAGCTTACACCAGAATTTTGCTATGCTGGAAACGTCATCAGTTCCTTATCACAGGAAGAAGTATCTTCCGAATCTAAGACATAACTCCACCTTTTCTACATCCATGGTGGTGGTGTGATAGTTTTAGAAATAGATTCAATAATACATAAAAAATCTTTAAAGAGGAAAATCTTCTAACTGGCCACTGTCTGTCTTACAAGTGTTACAAGCAATCTGTGTCTCATTCCTGGACATTATCTAAGCCAGGACAAACTCAGACCTGGGAAGAGTCAGGACCAAGCCTGTGGGGAGATGCTGGGTCAGGGAAGGTGGTTAGGAAAGTCCGTAGAGCACTGCAGTTTGAGAATCAGTGTGGTCTGCCATTTGAAAGGTGAGATGTTAGGCTTGTTTGTTCAATTTATCTTTTGGCTTTGTCTCAGTGTGAAGAATGGCAAAGTGAGAATAAGATTTCTCTAAAGGGAGAAGAGATGAGCAACAGTAGCAGCATTATTCCTTATCAACTCATTTAACTTAACAACTTACTCAGAAAATGTAAGTACTTAATGCAATACATTTTCTTGCAAGCACACCTATTTTCTATAAGTACAGCTTTGGCTGTGTCACAGAATTTTATTTTTCTAGTAATAGGATTGAAATCAGGGCCTTGCAAAGCTGGTATACTACCATTTAAGTTATGTCTCCAGGCCAGCTTTTTGCTGACTATTTTAGAGATGGAACCATATAGACTATTATGCCTGGGGTGACTTCCACAGTTCTCAGATCTCAGCCTCTTGAGTAGCTAGGATTACAGGCATGTGCTATAAGCACTCAGCTGTGTCAGAGTTTTGATATTTCGTGTTTTCATTTTCATTCTATTCAACATAAAATTTTAATTTTAATTGTGACTTTTCCTGTAACCTATAGATTACAATACAGGGTATTGTTTAATTTTAAAATGTTTGCACGCTTTTCTATCTTTTTGCTTTTTGACCTGGTTTAAGTTCTCATTTTAATTCTATAGAATTTGTTTATATTTGCTTTATGACCTATAATATGATCTATTTCATATGCTCTTTGAAAGTATGCAAAGCCTTGGACAGGCACAGTATCTCACTCCCTGGTTCAAGGCCAGCCCAGGAACAAAGTTCAAGAGATACTATCTCAATCAATAAAATATCTGGGCATGATGGCACACACTTGTCATTCAAGATAGGAAGTGTCAATAGGAGGATCAATGTCCAGGCTGGCATGGGCATAATGAGAAACCCTGTTAGAAAAAGTAATGAAAGAAAAAACAGCTGTGGGTATGCTTCATGTGATAGAGCATCTGCTTAGTGAACACAAAATTCTGAATTCAAGCCCAAGTCCTGCCAGGATGAAACTGCCTAGCTGGTACTCCAGCTCCTATGCCATGTCCCCAGCCTTGTTTTTGCTGGTTAATTGATGGTGCAGTCTCTCAGTCTGTTCTTCCTAGGTTGCAATCAAAATATGATCCTTTGGATCTCAACCTCCTGAGTATGTAGAACTACATGTGAACTTCCAGTACTAGGCTTCAAGTCAACAAAAAAACAGTTAAGGACTTCTATATAGTATGGATAGCTGTATATGTATCTATGCTTAAATGTGCCATCTATTTCTATCTATCTATCTTTATGTAGGTATATCTATAGGTATCTACATACACATGTCTATATCTATCCACTTACATATTTTTAATCACATTAGGGACAAATTCTTTGGACTGGTACTCAAAGAACTCTAGCATAAATTGAGTCCCTAATTTGAGAATCTAAGATTCTAAATGCTGCAACATCCGAACCTTTTTGAGCAATGACCTAATGCCAGAGGTGGAAGACTCATGACCTCATGTGATGGGTTGTAGTGGAAATGCAGACACACCAAATATCAACTTACATTCAAAACAAAATTCCTTCGGTTGTATCTACATGGTTTATATGAAACATCAATGAGCCCATAGACATGGGTCCTAGCTCTGAGATATCTCATTCTATATATGTACACATTCCAAAATCAGGTTGAAAAAGCTGAAATCCAAAACCCTTTTTGGTCCAAGCATTTACAATAAAGAATATTCAATCTGAATCTATGAAGGCAAAGAGAAAGGATATCAAAATGAGCCTGAAGTTGCTCCCACTGGCAACATCTTAGAAAGTATGAGTGAGAAAGGGAGTAATGGGTTACAATCTACTTTCTTAGAACAGAATGCAGTGTGAAGGGATATGTTTAGACATCACTGTTTTGTATCAGGAATCTTTAGCTTGTACCTCCCTCTGGTCTGCTGAATGTTGCTCAAGCACAGGGAGCATTTTACTGTTTCTCTAACTTGTTCTGTTCTTTTTTGCTCTAGAGCTGTCCTCCATCTTCCATGTATTTATCCAGCATATCCTATCTTCCTTTATTCTACCCTTTTCAAGATGCTCAACATAATGGTCCCATTCTGGTCTCCTGGTTTTGGAAATCTTCATAGCCTTCTATTAGCAGCTTTCTTCATACAGTGCCAAGCAATTCACACAGGAGAGGTGGTGATTCTGCCCCATTCCCTATTTCTGAGTCTACGTTTGCCACAGGCAGAAGTCAAAGCCTGTATATGTGTATATTCTCTGAAGTTCCATCAGTGTATTTCTCTAGTGGTGGTAGCTTAGCAAATAATCACTGTTGTAAATTCAGCTTTACAATCAACCTGTTAAGAAGCAGGACCCCTGCCGGGCTCCGGTGGCTCACACCTGTAATCCTAGCTATTTAGGAGGCTGAGATCTGAGGATCATGGTTCAAGGCCAGCCCAGGCAGGAAAGTCTGTGAGACTTTTATCTCCAATAAACTACTAGAAAACTGGAAGTGGTGCTGTGGCTCAAGCGGTAGAGTGCTCATCTTAAGCTGAAGAACGCAGGGACAGCGCCCAACCCCTGAGTTCAAGCCCCATGATGGGGGTCGGGGCGGGAGGAGAAAAAAAGAATCAGAACTACCAATAATTTTCCTACAATAAATCCTAGTGAAAGAGCATATTATACAAAACTATTTTCTTCATTGAACGTCTGAAGTATAATACAGCAGAACTTCAAAACAAGTTTTACATGCTTCCACAAAAATCACTTGGGTAAATATACTTTCCCACAAGATGTCACAAACAAATAGCCAATAGATAACTTTAATCCTACAGTGTCATTTCAATGGGTCAATACATAATTGATGGATACAGATTTCAGATCATGAGTCAAATAAAAGGAACTGAAAAAAATCCATGATTCAAATAGTATCTACAGAAGAAGCAACTATAGAGGATGCAGGTAAAAAGTAAGAGAAAGTAAAGGGGAAAGGTTGTATTACACTAAACCTCAGTGCCGTATTTGTTATAAGGCAATGGCTGGTATACAATTTGAGACCAGGCTTTGATAGCTAACGAGATGAAAGAGTGAATACAGGGTCCCATTGATGGGGTCCAGACATCCCCTGTGATTCAGCCACTGTTGAGGTAAGGAAGAATGGTAGGAGGGACGGAGAACTGAGGATGAGTTAAAGATAGAGAACATGTGATAGGGAGATTAAACAGAGACAAAGAGAGGGAGTTGTTTCTCTTCTTCTAGTTTAATTTTTGTTTATTTGAACCCTAAAACTCTGAGAAAAAAAGGATCAGTATAAGGAAACAAGAAAAATAGGAAATGAGGAAATCATTAGAGATGGCAGGAGAATTAGAGAGAAAGGAAATAAGTCATTAGGAAAACCATGTATGGGAAGCAGTGTTCAAACAAAAATATCCAAGGAGGGAGGTTGTACATGATCTTTACGGGTTGTGTCCTAAAGCCCCTTTATGTCTATCATTGTACTACTCATCTCTAGATGGCCTACAAAGCTCAGGGAGGTTAAATAAATAGCTTGCTTCAATCCCAACCCAAGTGTTTGGATTTGGGTTTGGGTTCATCCCAGTGTTTGAACTTCTGTTTTCCAGCTGCCAGTTCTCTGATTTTATGTGAATTGCTGCATTTCTCATCCAGATCTGCCTCCTAGATGTGGAATGAAAATGAAAATGAATAGACATAAAGCTCTTAGGGTGGCCAGCACAGAAAACTGCTTTCACTTCTATCTGTTAGATTACTTCTACACCTAGTTCACCAGGGAGCCTGGAACTTGACAGTTCAAGTTTAAGAGAGAGTAAAAACGAAGAGGGGGAGAGAGAAGAGAAAAAGAGAAGGAGAGGGGTTAGAGAGAGAGAGCAAGAAGAAGGGGGAAGAGGAGAAAGAGAAACAGAAGGAAGATGAAAATAGGCAAAGTTGAGAGAAATCAAAGAAGAAATGGCAGCATAGGTGGGAAGAAAGGGCAGAGACAGGAGGGGAGGTCTTCAAAGACTGGAGCAGGTCAGGTAGATGGGAACAGTGGGGAAAGACAGTGCAAGCATTGCCTGACCGCTACTGGATGTGAGCACTTAACAGTCTCCTTCTCTGTCTCAGTGAGGCAGGCTCTCCTGCTCCTTATTTTCCCCAAAGTCACTTGATGAGGTTATCAGGTGGGTAAGGCTGATTCTTTAGCCTACACTTTCCTTACCTTCCTCCCTCTTACCCTCCCTCTTTCCCTCTCTCCCTCCCCCCTCTCTCCCTTCTTTCCTTTCTTCCTCCCTCCTTTTATTCCTTCCCTCCTTTCCCTTCCTCCTTTTTCCCTTTATTTTTAAATAAAAAGGTTTCTTTCATCACAAAAGCAACTTACGCTAATTATGGAACATTTGGAAACTGCCAAAGTATAATGAAAAGCAAACCATCCAGGATAGCAATTGGTATGTCAGCCTATGTGCTTTTTTCCTTTTTAAATTTTATTTTATTTACTTTTTATTCTTATCTTTAGGTAGTTGTACAAAGCAGTTGCCATTTAAGAAAGCAGGTTATGAATGCAATATATCTTGTGTAATGTCATCCCTTTAACATTCTCACCCATTGATCCCCCACAAGCCTCTTTGCTCACTCTTCTTAATCGTGTACCATATACACTGGGTTCTTTTCTGAAATTTCCCCCTCATGTCCTCATCATTTGTCACGCTTCCCCTTAAATTCCATTCTACCCTTTTCAAGTACCCACTTCCTGGTGTTTTATTTTGCTGGACTTTGATTTTGGCTTATTTCTAAGGAACTACACAAGGATCTCCCTTAAATCTACTGTATTTCAGTGAGTACATTTAGATACACTTGCATACCACCCAATGTATTTACTTATGAGTTGGTAAAGTAAATCTAGCTTCTGCACAAACATGGATCGTTTTTTCTGTCTAGGCCTGACTTACTTCAGTTTTTAACATAAAATTTTCCAAATCTTTCCATTTCTTTAAAATGGCACAAAATACTCTTTTTCATGGATGAGTATCTATATCACATGTTCTTGATCCATGTGTCCACTGAGGGGCATTTGGACTGATTCTGTACCTTGGGTATAGTGGATGGCCCTGCAATAAACATAGTTGTGCTGGTGGCCTTACTCTATCCTAGTTTGTAATCGTTTGGATAAATGCCCATTTGGATAAATGCCCAGGAGTGAAATTGCCGATCATAGTGTAGTTCTATGCTTATTTTCTTGAGGAACCTCCACACTGCTTTTTACAGTGGTTGAATAAGTTTACATTCCCACTATATATGAGGGTTTCCTTTTGTCTACATCTATTATTATTTGTTATCTTGACAACAGCCATTCTAATTGAGATGAGATAGAACCCCAATGCCATTTTGATTTTTATGTCCTTTATGGCCAGAGATGTTGAACAATTTTTCATGTGTCTATTGGCCATTTTTACTTCTGAGAAGAATCTCTTTCAGTCATTATTAATTGGGTTGTTGCTTTTTTGAGGATTTAATTTGTTAAGTTCTCTGAACCAAAAACATAGGCTAGAAGAACGATTCTGGAAACACTGCTTATCCCTATGCAGAAATCTAGATCCTTATATATCACCCTGCACCAGCATCAATTCAAAATGGATCAAAGTCCTCAATGTAAGACTTGAAATCATGAAACTATTACAGGAAAGAGTAGGGGAACACTAGAGCTCCTAGGCACAGGTAGACATTTTCTGAGAAAAGATCCAGAAAGACTTTCTAAATGGGACTGCGTCAAACTAAAAAGTTTCTGCACAGCAAAAGACATAGACAACAAGCTAAAAGAGAACCTGCATAATGGGAGAAGAATTTTGCCAGCGACATATAAGAAAATGGCCTAATATTCAGAAAATATAGCTTATGTGTTTTCAATATATTTTTCTTCACGTAGGCAGCAGGATTCTTACTGGCTAGAGAATATGCCCAGATTAGGGGATTTTACATCTTGCCTCTGATGTATGTATACTACATCACAGATGTCAGACCATTGGCTCCATTACTTGTCTCCAGTATTTTTAAAAACTCTGTTGAAATAGTGAATTTTTTTAGTACTGAATAAATTGATTTGAGGCTAGGTAGTTTAACATTTATTAAGGGCCTATTTAGAATTCAGGGCCTATTACTCTGAGTCTATACTTAGGATGTATGTGCATTGGGGAGTTTGAATTCAGGACCTGGGCACTGTCCCTCAGCTTTTTGCTCAAGGTTAGAGTTCTACCACTTTGAGCCACAGCTCCAATTCCAGTTTTCTAGTGGCTAATTGGAGGTAAGAGTCTCATGGACTTTCTTGCCTGGGCTGGCTTCAAAGCATGATCCTCAGATCCCACCATCCCTGAGTAGCTAGGATTACAGGCTTGAGCCACAAGTGCCTGGCCCTTCTTTCCAATTCTTGGTTAAAACGTCCAAAAATATTTATAACATAGGCTCCACATTTAAGACTATAAAGGCATATTAGTGAACAGATGAGCATAAATCCTGAGTATCACTGGGTGCTGGTGGCTCATGCCTATAATCCTAATCTATTCAGGAGGCTGAGATCACAATACAAAGCCAGATCGGACAATAAAGGTGGTGTTTTAATAATAGCTTGTGATTTATGTTAGAAAGATGTTCACACTGCTTTTTTCTCTCATTCACACACAATTACCCTGAGACTCACTAGGTATTTCATTACAAATAAGATCTATTTAAGGAATTAAGAGGCAGTTCTATTATAACCCGTTAAATTTTTCATTCAAAGTGAGAAGATAGTTGAAGAAAAAGGTAAATGATTCCATTCATGAAGGAAAAAAAAATCAGTAAGTTTGGTCGTTGTTAAGTATTTATAATCAGGAGCCAAACAAGATTTTTTTCAGTGGTTCACGCAATATTGGCAAGACTGGAGAAGGTCTAACTTTGGAATGAGGGGTGGAAGAGGTGCTGACTTTGACTGGTCTATTTAAATGAGCAACTGTACAACTACAGGCAGCTGTTGGTTTGTGGTGCTTGAGATTGAATTCAAGCTTGTTAGGCAAGTGCTCTGCCACTTGAGTGATATCCCTAGCTCTTTTGCTTTTACTTTGTTTTTCACATAGGGTCTCCTGCTTTTGTCCAGGCCCATCTTGTACTATGATCCTCCTGTCTCAGTTGCCTGAGCAGCTAGGAGTAGGTTATGTTCTGGCACACCTGGCCTAGAAGCACTTTTCTTTTTGTTTTTGTTGAGAACTTGAGGAAAGCATCCCCACAATCCCAGTGGTCTTTCATTGCTTTCTTGATGAGTTCATGCTGAAATCCCAATGGTTGCATTCATTCTGCATTTGGTATTACCTGAGCCTTGAACTGCTCCAGGCTTTCTTGTGGTGAAATTGGGCTTGGGTTAAAGCTTCCTGGCTTGTTTCATTTATCCTCATCTGCATTTTCTCTCTGTCTTTGAATTAATTCAAACAGAATTCCATTTTGTTTCAAAGATCCTATTTTAATTCAATTAATTTTAATTGAATTTTAATTCAAAGCATTCTAATTAAATATGTTACCTATATAAAAATATAACACAGACAAGCAAAAGGCTCCCTTGATAATTATATTTCTTCTTTTTGGAAACTGAATGTTTATATCATTCTCCTTATAATAAGTCTTCCTTACATATTTGTACTATTCCTTCTGTATCTTTGAAAATCCTCTCTGTAATGATGTTGTCTTTTAGCTTCTTTTCTGTGTCATCAGTAGTGAATTTTTGAAATGTGGATGCCAATTGATAGGCTTCTTTTCTCTTCATAGTGTCTGTGCTCATCTTTTTTTTTTGTCTAGAAAAACTTTGGTACTCCAAAGTTATATAAATATGCTCACTATTTCTTTTTTATATTCTACTGCTTTCTTGGTTTTAGTCTTTCTACATTTTCAAAACCAGTTTACACATCTTTTTCACATTCATGTGTTGAAAAGGACCAACCTTTTATAAGAGACATGTACTAAAAAATCCTTCACCTGACTTTTTCTTTAACTACTTCAACTAGTCTCATGTTTATTCTTCCAATATTTCATTATAAAACATGTTATAATTTTCTGTGTCCTATATTACATATTTGTAACTGTTTATGGATGTACAAATACATATCTAGGTTGTCCCACTGTATCGGCAGATAAGGGTCTATAAGAACCCTAAATGAACTTTGTGGTGAGATTTGGGTCCCATTCCCAAGACAGCTCATGTATTTATAAAATATCAGAATTCAAAACCCCATAAATCTTCAAAACCCCGAAGCCTGTCTGTTTCCTTCCATTTCAGGTAGTAATTTCACAGCTTAGTACTTTGGGTACAGAGGCCCCCGTGGGATGTGCTTGTTAGTGGGGATTTTGTCTTCTCTCCCAGAACTGACTCAACCCTCCTTTGGGAAGGGAAGACTTATTTGATGCAGGAAAACAAGCTCTTGCCCTTCTTGCTAACAGCAAAGAACCATTGTCCCAATTCCTTCTGGGAGTGAATGGATAACAGCTCCTCAGAGCTGGCTCAGCCTCCTGTTTTGTTCTGCCTGACCTAAGGGGTGGGGTGTGAAAGCTGGGAAAGACAGGGGGAGCTCATGTGACATGGTCTCTTAGGCAGGAAACTACACTGCAATTCTAAACCAGTTCAGTTCTTTCTTCTTCTTCTTTTCTTTTTAAATAAATAGCAGGGAAAATGGTGGAAGAAGAAGAAGAAGAGGCAATGATGGGAATATATGTGCACGCGGGGTTTAAGAGAAGGTTTAAACCCTCAATAGTGTGATCTGATGCCTGAGGAAGAAAGTGCTTCCATATTTGCTTTTATTTATTCTTTTGTCTTCCGCTATATTGTCTGGCTTTACTTGTAGACAATTTTTAGGTGAGATTTTGGAACTGATGGCACCTCTTTCTGGTATTTGATAGGGGCTGAATTAAATGTATAGAACAACTTTTGAAGAACTGGCAAACTTTCCTTTTTGGGAATTTATGGCATATTTTCTGTTTACTCAGAGTATTTTTTCACAAAATTTAACAATTGCCCTCAGTAAGTTTTATATGTTTATTTGTATACCCACTGCTAAGCATTTTATGATTTTGACTAGCATGGTGTAGAAGGTATATGTAAAAAAATTCTAATGGGGTTTTTGGTGCTGTATAGAAAACCACTTATGCATGTTTATTAATTTTTATCATGGGAAACTTGATTAAATCTTTTATTAGTTTGAATAGCTGTTCATGTTTTATACCACATAAAAATATCATATTAAATAATAAAAGCTTGCTCCTCTTACTACACTCACTGTTTTGGATTTAACTTCATTGGTTAGAAATTCAAGAGCATTGAAATTAGCTGAGCCATCAGGAATGTATACTAACATGTGGCTCATGTCTTACTATAGATTATGTTACTTGCTGTAACAGCAAGATAAAGGAAGTTTCTTTCATTGCTAGTTCTGAAAAAAAGCACCTGAAATGGGTTTTTAAATACTTTTTATCATTTTATTTTTTATTATCTTAAAGTAGTTGTACAAGAGATGTGTTATTTAACAATGCACTATATGAATACAATGCATCTCTATCACCCCTTCAATCTCAACCCCCTTTGACCTACCTCTTCCCTTACATTTCTCAATTTTGTGGTCTATAAATACCATAAATTCTTGACTGCTTTCTTCCCACGTTCCCCCTTCATTATCTACCTTTCTTCCCTTTCCCCCCAACTGTACCCATTTCTTGGTGCTTATTTTGTTGGGTTTAGGCCTAGTCCTTCTAAAAACTTGTACTATTTGAGTTCTTCGTAATGTCAGTTAATTCATTGGGAACTGCATACATATTACCAAGAATGTTTACTTAAAGATTTAAAGGCACATTCTGTGCCTATAAATCTACAAGTAAATACAATTACACTAGGACAAAATAAATTAAACAGGACTCTAAGTATTATGTACAGTGAGACCCAAAGAGGAAATTCTTAGGAGAGGATCAAAAGCCTCAACAGCTATGTGCGTATGATCTTATAAAATGATTTTTTATCAAAATAAACTCTAAGAAATGGAAACAAGACATTTGTAAAATATTATTTTGCTCCCCCCCATTTGTAGCTATGTTTTACTTCTGTACCTTGTGTCTTATATGCATTTTATCTGTTTGAGGGAGAATAAGGTGATGCACAGAAATGATGGGACAAAGGACAAACAAATCAGCAGTGATGCTCACTGGACACTATATTGAAAATGAATTCACAAAATGGCAACACTCCCAAAGTTATCTACAAATACAATGCAATACCTATCAATATTCCAACCTCATTCTTCAAGGAAATAGAAGAGGCAATCCAAAAATTCATATGGAACAATAAAAGACCCCGAATAGAAAAATGATCTTTAACAGAAAGAACAGTGCTGGAGGAATATCAATACCAAATTTCAAACTCTACTACAAAGCCATAGTAAGCAAAACAGCTTGGTACTGGCATAAGAACAGACCTCAGGACC
>NW_012267316.1:1453846-1457361 GCF_000151885.1 Dipodomys ordii
AGTATTATTTACCACAGCTAAGATATGGAACCAACCCAGATGCCCCTCAGTAGATGAATGGATCAAGAAAATGTGGTACATATACACAATGGAATTCTATGCCTCCATCAGAAAGAATGCCATTGCCCCATTTGTTAAGAAATGGAAAGACTTGGAAAAAATTATATTAAGTAAAATAAGCCAGCCCCAAAGAAACATAGGTCCCATGGTTTCCCTTATTTGCAATAACTAGTACATGTCTGAGACAATCAGCAATGGTCAGATAAGTTGATGTTAGGTGAAATGAACCCCAAGACAAGTATTCAAATGTTTTTTTCTAACATATTTATAAAATGATTTCTTTGTGGCTTTCTATGTCCCTCCCTCACGGTATAACCCCTGCTTTCATTGTATTTGAAGTTGGTATAATTTGTGGAGAGGAAGGGCAAAAACAAATCATTTAAATAGCGATACAGGTGGACCCATTGCAACAATGAGATGTACAAGTCTTATGTCAAAAAACGAACTTTACAACTTTGGCCGGGGGTGGAGGGCTGGGGTGAGTGGGGGGTGGGAGATAGGAAGGTATGGGAAGAGGGAACAAAGGAGGAGGCAACAATGTATGATAAGAAATGTATTTATTATCTTGCCCGTGTAATAGTAACCCCTCTATATGGTATTTTCACAATAAAAAAAGAGAAAAAAATGAATTCACAACTCGTGGAGGGGCTGGGAGGGAAAAACCAGGAGAGAAAGAGGGAAGAGGTGACACTGTTCAAGAACCAATGTACTCATTACTTGACTTACTCAACTTTAAACCCTTTGTACATCACCTGTACAATAGTAAATGAATAAGCAAACAAACAAATAAAATAAAGGCATATTATATCTACCAACTAATGAGAGAAACCATACAACATTTGTTTCTCTGGGCCTGGCTTATTTTACTTATTATAATTTTTTCCAAATCTTTCTATTTCTTTATGGATGGTACAATAACATTCTTTATAATAGATGAATAAAATTCCATTGTGTATATATACACTACATTTTCTTGATCCATTTATCTATTGAGGGGTATCTGGGATGATTTTATATCTTGGCTATGTTGTAAAGTGCTACAATGAACATTGTTCTATTGTATAGATGCCAAGCAGTGGAAATGTTGCATCATAGGGGAGCTCTATGTTTAAAATTTTAATATATATATATATATATTATTGCAAAGGTGTTGTACAGAGGGGTTACAGTTACACGAGTAAGGTAATGAGTACATTTCCTATCGATCATTGTTACCCCTCCTTTTTTTTTCCCTACCATAACTTCACTCCCCACCTCCCTAACTCTTCTTTCCCTAGCCCCTGCCCAAAGTTTTAAAGTTCGTTTTCAACATTGTGTCTTGTACATCCCATTGTTACAATGGGTCAACCTGTATCATTATTGCAGCATTTGTTATTTCCCTTCATCTCCCAAAATTAGAAAAATGTGTATACAGGAAGCAGGGCACTGGAATAAAATACAGTGACAACAGGGGTTACACCATTGGGGAAGAACGTACAAAAGAACAAAAATATCACATAGTACATTAAGAATACTTTGAAAAGAGCAACAAGAAAGATCTTGGGTTTCATTTAGCTTAGCATCATCTTATATGGCCATGTGTACATAGCTTTTGACCTTTTCTGCTTGTCCGAGACATATATTAGTTATTGCAAATAAGGGAAACCATGGGACCTATGTTTCTTTGGGTCTGGCTTACTTCACTTAATACAACGTTTTCCAATTCTTTCCATTTCCTAACACATAGGGCAGTACCATTTTTTTCTGATGGATGCATAGAATTCCATTTGTGTGTGTGTGTGTGTGTGTGTGTGTGTGTGTGTGTGTGTGTGTGTGTGATTTTCTTGATCCATTCAAAAACTGAGAGGCATCTGGGTTGGTTCCCTATCTCTTAGCTATGGTGAATAATGCTGCAATAAACACAGTTGTCCTGGTAGCTTTACTATGGCCTTGTTTGTGATCCTTTGGGTAAATGCCCCAAAGTGGGATTGCTGGCTCATAGGGGAGCTGTATGTGGAGTCTTTTGAGGAACCTCCATACTGCTTTCCAAAGTGACTGTACATGTTTACACTCCCACCAACAATGCAGTAGGGTTCCCTTTTGGCCACATCCCCTCGAGCATCTGTTGTTCTTAGAGTTCTTGATTATAGCCATTCTAACTGGATCTCATTGTTTTGATTTGCATTTCTTTTATGGCTATAGAAAGTGAGCATTTCTTCATGTGTCTATTGGCCATTCTTTTTTAAAAATAAGTTTTTATTGTGAAAATACTGTACACCGGGGTTTCAATCACATGAGCAAGGTACATGAATACATTTCTTATTAAGCATTGTTGCCTCCTCCTTCGTTTTTCCTCTACCATCCCTTCCCTTCCATCTCCATAACTACATCCTCCCCCCCCCTGCCTAAATTGTAAAGTTCGTTTTTTAACATAGCATCTTGTACATCTCATTGTTGCAATGGGTCAAACTTATCCTTATTTAAACAATTTGTTTTTTCCCTTCTGCTCCCCAAATTATACCAACATCAAATATAGTGAAAACAAGGGTTATACTGTGAGGGAGGGACATACAAAGCAACACAGAAATCACGTGGTACCTTATAAATACGTTAGAAACTATATCAAGAAAAAAAAACCACTCTAGTTTCTATTTCGATCGATAAATCTTTCACCTTTTACTATTGGACATTCTTATTTCCTCTTCAGAGAAGTCTCTCTTTAGGCCTTTACCTCAGTTATAAATCAGGTGGTTGTTTCTTTGAGGATTTGTTGATGGGGGATTTAATTTTTTGAGATCTAAGTATATTTTAGATATGAGACCCTTGTCTGTTGAAGATATTCAACCTTGCTAGTGAAGATATTCTCCCAATCTGTGGGCTTTCTATTGATCTTGCTAGCTAGCTAGGTCCTTTGCCATGCAGAAGCTCTGAAATTTCATGCAATACCATTTGTCCAACCTTTCTTTGATTTGTTGTCTCTCTGGGTCTTTATTAAGAAAATTTTGGCCTGTGCCAAGGAGCCCTAGAGTTTCTCCTATTCCTGTAATGTTTTCATGGTGTTTGCTTTTACTTGTAGGTCTTTGATCCATTTGGAGTTGATTCTGGTACAGGGTTATATATAAGGATCTAGCTTTAGTTTTCTACAGGTGATTAACCAATTTTGCCAGCACCATTTACTGAAGAGGCTGTCTTTCTTCCATATTTTTCACTCCCTCATGGAAGGTTAGGTGGCTATAGGTCTGTGGATTCATTTTTGGGTCTTCAGTTCTATTCCACTGGTCCTCAGGTCTGTTCTTGTGGCACTACCAAGCTTTTCTGAACACTATGCCTTTGTAGTAGAGTTTGAAATTTGGTATTGATGTTCCTCCAGCACTGTTATTTCTTTCTTTCTTTCTTTCTTTCTTTCTTTCTTTCTTTCTTTCTTTCTTTCTTTCTTTCTTTCTTTCTTTCTTTCTTTCTTTCTTTCTTTCTTTCTA
>NW_012267316.1:1457411-1477733 GCF_000151885.1 Dipodomys ordii
TTCTTTCTTTCTTTCTTTCTTTCTTTCTTTCTTTCTTTCTTTCTTTCTTTCTTTCTTTCTTTCTTTCTTTCTTTCTTTCTTTCTTTCTTTCTATTATTGTGGAAATACCATACAGAGGGGTTAAAATTACCTGGGCAAGATAGTGAGTACATTTCTTATCAAGCATTGTTGCCTACTCCTTTGTTTCCCCATTCCATCCCTTCCCCTCTCCACCTTCAAAACCCCTACTACCCCTCCACCCCCCACCCCGCTAAAGTTGTAAAGTTCCTCTTTCGACATAACGTTTTGTACATCTCATTGTTGTAATGGGTCCACCTATTTAAACAGTTTGTTTTTTCCCTTCCCCTTCACAAATTATATCAACATCAAATACAGTGAAAGCAGGGCTTATACCCTGTTTTTGTTGCTTTTACAAAGCAACAAAAAATCATCTTATAAATATGTTGGAAACAATTGCAAGAAAGAAAAAAAATTTGAATCCTTATCTTGTGGTTCATTTTGCCTAACATTAACTTGCTTGACAGTTTCTGTTTGTCTCAGACATATATCAGCACTGTTCTTTCTGCTAAGGATTATTTTTGCTGTTTGAAATCTTTTATTGTTCCATATGAACTTTGGGTTGCTTATTCTATTTCCTTGAAGAATGAGGTTGGGATATTGATAGTTATGGCCTTGAATCTGTAGATAGCCTTTGGCAGTACTGACATTTTCAAGATGTTAATCCTCCCAATCCAGGAGCATGGGAGGTTTTTCCATTTACTTAGTTCTGCTTTAATTTCCTTTTTCAGGTTTTTAAGGTTTTCATAATAGAGGTCCTTCACTTCTTTAATTCGGTTAACTCCTAAGTATTCTATTTTTTGTGGGGCGATTACCAAAGGAGTTGCTTTCCTGATTTCAGCCACTCTCTTCTTGTTATTGGCATAAAGAAAGGCCACTGATTTTTGAGGGTTAATTTTATACCCTGCTACTTTGTCAAAGTTTTGAATCAGCTCGAGTAACTTGACAGTTGAGTACATGGGTTTTTGTTTTTTTTAAATACAAGATCATGTCATCTGCAAAGAAGGAGAGTTTTACTTCATCTTTCCCTATTTGGATCCTGTTTATGTTTATGTCTTGTCTTACTGCTCTAGCTAGGCATTCTTATCCTAAATTGAAGAGAAGTGGAGAGACTGGACATCCTTGTCTCGTTCCTGAATTTAGAGGAAATGGCTTTAGCTTTTCACCATTAAGTATAATGCTGGATGTAGGTTTGTCATAAACAGCCTTTATTATATTGAGGAATGTTCCATGGATTCCTAGTTTTTCCAAAGCCTTCATCATAAAGGGGTGTTGGATTTTGTCAAATGCTTTTTCTGCATCTATTGAGATAATCATGTGGTTCTTGTCCTTGCTCTTGTTGATGTGATGAATTGCATTAATTGATTTGCATATATTGAACCAGCTTAGCATCCCTGAAATGCATTGTTGGATCATGGTGTATGGTTTTTTTCTTTTTGATGAGTTGTTGAAATCGAATGGCCAAAATTATGTTGAGAAATTTTGCATTGATATTTATCAAAGCAATGAGTCTACAGTTCTCTTTCTTTGATGAGTCCCTGCCTGGTTTTGGGATGAGGGTTATGATGGCTTCATATAAAAAGTTTGGTAGTGAACTTTCACTTTTAATTTCATTGAAGAGTTGGAGTATTGGTGTGAGTTCTGCTTTGAAGGTCTTGTAGAGTTCAGTTGTAAATCCATCCAGTCCTGGGCTTTTCTTGCATGGGAGGTCTCTTATTGCTGTTCTATTTTGATGCTTGATATGGGTCTGTTAAGTTAGTTTAACTCATCTTGGTTTTGTTTGGGCATGTCAATATTTGCTAGACATTCTTCCATTTCTTCCAGATTCTCAAACTTACTAGAATAAAGATTTGAGAAATATTCCCTTATAATGTTCTGAATCTTGTTTTTTTTTCCCTGTGGTGATGTTTCCATTATTATTTCTGAGTTTGTTCATTTGGGTGTGTTCTCTTCTTTTTCTGATAAGATTTGCTAAGGGTCTGTAAATTTAGTTAATTTTTTTGAAGAACCAACTCTTTGTTTTATTGATTCTTTCTATAGTTCTTTTTGGACTGTAATTCATTTAGTTCTGATTTAATTTTAATCATTTGTTTCCATCTACTGGATTGGGGTTTAGCGTGTTGCTCTTTTTCAAGGAGCTTCAGGTGCCTTGTTGAATTGTTGGTTTCAGATCTCTCCAATTTGTTGATGTAGGAACTCAGAGCTATAAACTTGCCTGTGAGGCTGGGAATGTGGCTCAGTGGTAGAGTGCTTGCTTCCCATGCATGAGACCCTGGATTCAATTCCTCAGCACTACATAAGCTGGAAGTGTTGCTGTAGTTCAAGTGGCAGAGCACTAACCTTGAGCTGAAGAGCTCAGGGACAGTGCCCAGGCCCAGAGTTCAGGCCCCACGACTGGCAAAAAAAAAAAAAACAAAAACCAGCCCAAAAAAACTTTCCTATGTCCCAGAGGAGCTGGTAATTTGTGCATTCATTTTTATTAAATATCACGAACATTTGAATTTCCTTTCTAATCTCTTCCATGACCCACTCATGATTCAGCAGTGTGTAGTTCAGCCTCCATGTGTCACAGGATTTTCTTTGTTGTCTTTTGGTGTTGAATTCTAATTTCATTCCCTTGTGCGATGAGAGAATGCAGGACATAATTTCAATGTTTCTGAATTTGGACAAATTTGCTTTGTGACCTAAAATGTGGCCTATTTTGGAGAATGTTCTGTGTGCTGCTGTGTGGAAATGTGTAATCTGATGCTGCTGTGTGAAATCTTCAGTAGATGTCTGTTGAGTCTAATTGATCTATGCAGTTGTTTAGATCTGAAGTTTCTCTGTTGAGTTTTTGTCATGTTGATATATCCAGCAGGGATAGTGGTGTGTTAAAATCTCCAACAATTAATGTCTTTGGATCTATGTGAGATTTGAGGGAAAGTAGTGTTTCTTCGATAAATTTGGGTGTTCAGTTTTTGGTGAATAGGTATTTAGAACTGTAATATCCTCCTGAAGGAGAGATCCCTTAATTAGTATGTAACAACCTTCTTTATCTCTTCTTGTTAATTTTAATTTGAAGTCATTTTTTACATTTTTTAGAACTTTTTTGGTACATTTTTATTGTAAAATAATTTGAAGTCATTTTATCTGATATTAGCATTACAACTCCCCATAAACTCTGTTTATGCAGGCCGTTTGCTTGGTAGATTTTATTCCAGCCTTTCACTTTCAGAACAGGTTTGTTTTGTGGGTAAAGTGTGTCTCTTGAAGGCAGCAGATAGAAGGATCATCCTTTTTGATCCAACTAGACAATCTGTTGCTTAATTGGAACTCTAAGTCCATTACTATTGAGAATTAGGACTGAGAGGTGTTTGGTAGTTCCTGCCATTTTATCCACCTTCTTGTGAGCTGTGCCAAATGGGTTCTTCCTATGATTCTTGGATTCTCTGGGGGTTGTGTTCTTGTTGGTTTTCTATGTGTAGGACATCTTTAAGTATTTTTTGTAGGGCTGGTTTGGTGGAGATATATTGTTTCATTTTTTTTCTTGATGTTTACTTTTCTTGAGCAACCTCCATACTGCTTCCCAGAATGATTACACAAAGATTCCCACCACAGTGTATTAGAGTTACCTTTTGGCTGCGTTCTCACCAGCATTTTCTTTTCTTTTTTTTTTTTTACAATGTCCATTCTAACTTGGTTGAGATGGAATCTCATGGTTGTTATTAACATTTCTTTATGTGTCTATTGGCCATTTTTACTTCTTCTGAGAATACTCTCTTGAAGTCATTAGCCCATTCATTAGTTGGGTTGTTTCTTTGTGATTTATATTTTGTTCACTATTTTTTCAGAGTCCAATAAAACAATCATACTTTTTTCTTTTTTCCCTCCTTTCCTTCCCTTCTTCCCTCATTCCTCCCCTCTCTCACACTTTATTTCTTTCACTGGTATCTGAACTCAGAGCCTCCTACTTAGTTGGTTTGTTCAATCAGCTGGTACTCTACCACTTGGGCCACCTCCAGGTAAGCCTTTCCACTGGCTATTTTGGAGATAGAGTTTCATGGACTTTCTTTTATACTTGTCTGGAACCATGATCTCCCAGATCTCAGCCTCCTGAGTAGCTAGGATCACAGGTATGAGGCACCTCTGCTCAGGTTTTCTTTTTTCATGGATAATAACATGAGTGAATATTTTCAACTAAATTGATTTACATAGTTAGATTCATGGCACTTAATCCACGTGCTTACTTCTTTAGAGGTACTGCTGTGTCTTAATTATTCATAGTTTATTTAGGGTATTCCTATCTATATTTGCAAGTGAACTTGATTTGCCACTTGCCTTCTCTTATGCTATCACAGTTTGCTAGTCTTTGCTGATTAATCAGGATATTTATAATCTTTCTTATTATCTGAATGTGACTTTATAAGAAAATTATCTAATTATGATATTTTTAAAGTTTCTTTAATATATTTATTATGATTCTATTATATAATTTTTTGGCTAAATAATTTCTTCTGTCTATTGTTCCATTAATTTTTTTCTCCTGTTGGGCAGTTTTTGTAATTGATTCATTTTTGGCAACTAAAAATAATGTGTGCAAAGTATTCTCATATCCTTGTTAGAGATATTCTCCCCTTCAGTTGTATTTGTTTTCTTATTTCTACTTTTTGGGGTTTCCTTTCTGCTGGTACTAAGGTTTGAACTCAGCACCTTGAGTTGGTCAGGCAAGGCAACGGCTCTACTACTTGAGCCATACCTGCATTCTTTTTCACCTAAGCTATTGTTGTTGTTGATGATGATAGTGTTAAACCTGGGGCTTGAACTCAGGGCCTGGGCACTATCCCTCAGCTTTTTAGCTCCAGGTTAATGCTTCTCTACCAGTTGAACTACACTTTCACTCCTGGCTTTTTGCTGGTTAACTGGAGATAAGAATCTCAGAGGTTCCTGCCTGGTAAGACTTCAAATCTCAAACCTCTGATCTCAAACTCCTGAGTATGAAGATTCTGAGTATGAACCATTAGTGCCCACTCTTTAGTTATTTTTTGAATAGGGTCTTATGTTCTGCCCAAACTAGCCTGGACCATCTGCCTATTTTACCTGGGCTGGCCTGCAGCTACAATGCTTCCTGTCTCAATCACCAGAGTAGCTAGGATTAAAAGCCTGAGCCGCTGCTCCTGGCTTCATTTTCTCACTTCTAACATAATTTACTTGCAGCAATTCCTTTTCCCTTTGATTTTTGGAATCTAGCTAGGTTTCTCCCTATTTTTACTTTAAGTAAAATAGCATAGAGTGCAGTTCTTTATAACTCTCTCAGTTATTCTACTACCATCCTAACTCTGTTAGGTTTAGATTTGTCAGATCTTACTTTGTTCCTTCACAGAAACTCTTCACATACAGTAATGTCAATTTAAATAGGAGTCTAAATGTTCTCACCCCAAAGAAATGTTGTGTGTTTGAAGTGATGAAATGGTACTTACCTTCATTTAATCATTGCACACTGTTTATATAGAAATTCACACTGTACTCCACAAATATGTGCAATTATATACATCAATTAAAAAGGGATTCTAAGAAACTGTCAAGCAAACTATAGAAACACCTGGTACTTGGACCAGGCATTTAGTAGTATAGAGGGCAAGGACTGAATCATATATAGGTCCTGGTAGTGAGGCATTGTGAGAGAAAAACAACCTGAATTACAAGCCTTATAAAAGAGGGCTTAGAAGAAAGCATGATGTATGTCGTCTGTGACTATGGCTTGTTGTGAAGGGACCATATATGTCCTAAAGGCAAGGCAAGCTGTCAGGAGATAGATAGATAGGTAGGTAGGTAGATAGATAGATAGAAAGACAGACAGACAGATAGATAGATAGGTAGATAGATAGATAGATAGATAGATAGATAGATAGATAGATAGATAGATAGATAGATAGATAGATAGAGTCTCAAGAAGTACCATTAGACCCTAACAATCCAAGAGTGGATTAATCAAGGAACATGTGGCACTGTAGCAACTAACCTTTGTTCATGTCCAGCTTTGATGTGGTACAGGCAGGGAGACAGGGTAAACCAAAAAAGTGGTTACAAAGAACCTAGTGTGCATATATTTGTGAGGTTGTTTCATCTCTTGAGGGAAAGGAAATAAATATCATAATAATTATAAAATTCAATATTATGTATTATATAATATATAGTATATAATAAATTTATATTAATATATTATATTATTACTAAATATAATGTGATCTAAAAGTCTTTGATTCCGAGGTAGGATGGACATTTTCAATTCAGCTGTCAATCTGGTCAAAATCTCAAGATTTAAACTATTTCTAATATTTTAATTATGTTACTTGGAGACCCATGTTCACATTTATTATTGAGTTATGAATAAAGTATATTTACATCAACTTATCCATTTGCTTTAAGCCCTTGAAATTTTGGGTTAATTCCATGAACTGTGTAGATGACAGAGAAATACATTGCTAGTGAAAAATAATTTAAGTGCAATTCAATCCATTTTTTAAAATGTTCATTACTTCTTTGACACTTATATCCACAGCTCAGAGAAACAGAAGCAAGATTGTTATTTAGAAATTAAATGTTCTGCTGTGGTCATAGGTTAAAGCTTGGTCCTCAATCTGTGGCTTTACTAGGAAGCAATGGAACCTATAAGGCATGGGGTGGGACCAGTGGAAGAAAGTAGGTTAGGACCAGTTGGGGTGTGGCCCTACCTTTGTCTTTCTTGCTTTCTGACCAACACGTGGTGATTATTTTCCCTCCTCTACACACTCCCAAATGTGATGTGGCCTTGTCTCAGGCCAACATGACAGAGCTAGGTGAACATGCACTGAAGCTTCTAAAACAGGGAGCCCCCCAGAAACCTTTCTTCTTTTTTATTTATGTAGGGTATTTTGTCACAGTGACTGAAAGTTATCATAGGCAGTAACGAAAAAAAATATTGCTTCAGTTAAAAAAATAACTTTTCTTCTTTGATTAAGCAGCAAGAAGTTAGTAGCTAGGTGATCATCTGTAAAAGGAAGGAGTAACATATTCACATCTTTTCAACTCAGAGGACAAAGATAAAAACCGCATATTCAGTGACACAATACCTACTTTGTCAACTTTTCATTGCTGTGGCAAAGCACTTGAAATAATCAAGGAAGGAAAGGTTTGCTTTAGCTCATGATTCCCTAAGTTTCAGCCTATGGTCTCATACACATACATCTAGGATGAGTCTGAACATCATGATGGGTAGAATGTGGTGGAGTAAAACTTCTCCCCTCATGGCACCTGGGAGGGTGTGGAGCGGGAGAGGTAGAGTGAGCACTTGCAATGTGTCAGGGTTCTGATAGTCCTTCTCAAGGGTATGCTCTCACTGACTCAACTTTCTGCCATTAAAGCCCACCTTGTAAATGTCCTGCCACCATTTAATAGCACCAGAAGCTAGAAGCCAAGGCTTCATCACATGACCTTTGGGAATACTAAAGATTCAAACCATAATACCTATAACATTATAAAATAATGAGTATGGCTGTAGGTCATTACAGAATCTCAGACCCTTCCTGAGATCTTCCCCTATCTCCCCAAGAGGGGAAAAAGACTCTCCCTTGAATCCACTCCTTTTTCATTCTTTATATAATTGTCACACTGGCTGAAAGCAAAGCTGACCTACCAGCTGTCACCATACAGGTCCTGTGTGCATTGCTTTCCCACTTCTCATGCTGCAGGAGGAGTAATAGGAAGAAGAAACTTCACTGGTCTTGGGAAATTTTAAAATTGACTACTGCACTTCACTGAATTCTCGTGCAGGCTTCCAGATTTGCTTAGCTATCCATGAAGTGCCAGTAGTTCTTCCCTTCAGCCGGCAGAGGGAACAGAGGAGCAAAAGTTCACAGAGCTAGTAACACACTGCTTTGTCTTTACACACAAACTGTTTGCTCCTGTGGCTTTAGAAAAATCACACGTGGAAACAAAACACCTTTTTGAAAAGGGCTGTTTAATATGAGAACAATATATTGAATTTAGTAATTGGTATGTCTGATGTAAAGATGTCAAAATACACCTAAATGAGGACAAAAACGAAAATAAAAAACAAGACAAAGTTACCCCAGCTAGAGTCAACCTTGTAATCAATCCTTACATCAATTCTAAGTTCATAGCTCTCAGGAAGGAAACATTTTGTACATTTCCTTTTTTTATTTTGTTCCAGTTCTGGATTTGAACTCAGGATTTGGGTGCTGCCCTTGAGCTTTTTGCCCAAGATTAACAGTCTACTACTCGAGAAATGGCTCCACTTCTAGCTGTTTGCTGAATAATTGGAAGTAAGAGTCCCATGAACCTTCCTGCTTGAGCTGGCTTTGAACCACAATCATCAGGTCTCAGCCTCCTGAACTACTGGTATCTGGTAGAGACACCGATGCCTGGCTGTGCATTTTTTTCAAAAATTTTTATTGTGATTAAGTGGTTACATAATTTCCCAAGTTTCACAGTATTGCGGGATAGTGATGCTCAGTTAAAGTCACAAACACATTGTAACTTTCATAGGACAGATTGTCTATCATGGTCTATAACATTTATGAGTTCTATGAGCTTTGCAATACAGTTACTTCTTCCACATTGAGTGATAAGTACATTTCTTTTGTTTTGCATAGCATCAGCTGTTCCCTCTTTCCCATTTGTTCTCTCCCCCCATCGCTGCCATTGCGTTGCTTAGTTCGTTTTGGTCAATGTCCAGTGCAGCTGATGGGTCCTGTTGTATGTTTTCCCCTGATTCCCTCTAGTTCTGTGTTGTCCTGGTTTCCCTCCGGTGTGCACATATATACCATATATGTGATCAGCAGCATGGGGTTATTTAGTAGTGATTCGACCAGATGTGTGGAAGTCCTTTGTTTCTTAAGTCCTGTTAATTTTGTTGTATCACCTAACATTTTGGATTTAACATCCACTTATCAGGGAGACCATGTGCCGTTTGTCTCTTTGCACTTGGCTTACCTCGCTCAACATGATTTCTTCTAGCTCCATCCATTTCCCTGCCTGGCTGTGCATTTTCTTATAGCTATTGGCTTCCAGTGAATATTCTAGTCACAGTCCGATTATTTTACAATAGAATACTCTAGGTTTTCTCTAGTACTATGGTCTCTAAAACTTGAAAAGAAATAAATGGAAAGAAAGCCACACAGTCCTTATTAGAAGCTGCCCAAATGCAAGTATTTGTTTGAAAATTGCCCAGCTAAAACAGCACCACTAGATTACAATTGCTTCTTTGCTCAAGGAAAACACACACTGAGCTTTGATGCCAGCTCACCCTGGACCTGTTTGGAAAGGACCGGGAGATTGCTGTGGGGAGGAACACAATTCACAATTCAGCCTTGTATGAGCCTGCATACTCCCATTAGGCTTAAATGGAACCATGCCGTGTATGTTCCACAAGCTAAATTTACTAGGGAAAACATCTGAAACATGTTGGTCTTCTTTTAGTAGAGACAGAGGAGTCCAGGGCAATCTAACAGAATACAGACATTGTCTCACCTCCCCTTCCGCTCCCCAATTTCCTTGACCCCCATAACCCCAGATCCTACATAGTACTTTTTACCTTTCTAAATAGAAGGATTTCAGGGGTTCTTTCAGGGGCAATGAAACTTAGATTGTGGTGATGGTTGCATAACATTGGGTGTATGAATATACTAAATACCACTAAAGTATTAATGCACTTGAATTAGTTGAGTTGTAGGGGATTTGAATTATTGCTCAATAGAGCTATTGAAATTGATTTCTCTTTTTAAACAGAATGTATGGCATATGAAAAATAGCAGTATTTGATCTCTTTGTAAACAAAATTTAAGTGTAAGGATTTCACTTTCTTTTGGATTTGTGATACTTCCATTTGGTGTCTGTTTAATTTTTCTTTTAAGTAGTTGTACAAAAGAGTTGCCACTTAACAAAGCAGTTTCTTGATCAATGAGAAACCTTCTAACATTCTCACCCATCCCACCCCTACCTACTCTCTCTCCTCTTCCTAATTTTGTAGGATATACATTGGATTCTTGATTGCATTCATGAGTTTTCTCTTTAGATTTACCTTTTAATACTTTAGGTCTCATTAAAAATCTTGTCTTCATTTCTCTCTGTCTTTCTCTTTCTCTCTCTGTCTTTCTCTTTCTCTCTCTCTGTCTCTGTCTCTCTCTGTCTCTGTCTCTCTCTGTCTCTGTCTGTTTCCCCTCCTCTCCCTGTATGCTCAAACCCTTCCTTCCTCCTTCTCACTCAATGAATTGAAAAATCTACCAAATAGGTAAATGCTGCACCAAAATATGGTACTGTAACATACTGAGTATTCTTTTAGTAAGGTGATCAGATGGGTAACATATTGATGTTGTGAAAATGTGTAAGGGAAGCACATCTCATGCAATACTGTCAAAAACCCAGCCTTGCTTCTGAAACTTCAGAAGAATCCACCGAGTACTGTAACCTGAAGGACAGCGGAAACAGAAGAAAGATGGTCCTTCAGAGCTGCCCTTCTCTCCTCTCACCTGAAGTTAGCGAAGGAAACTGAATTTCCCCTTGGGTGCTCTTAATATTATGGATAGTGGACTTTCAATGTCCACTCTCTGTAGTCCAAAAATGTACTGTTATAACTATTGGTTTATATAATCTTTCAGATAACCTATAGAAAGAAGGAGAGTATTTTGGAAGCTTGCTACATGACCCTTTTTTGTATACCATTTGTGATTCTCTTCATTTCTGTCCATTAGAGCTACCATCCTACATCATTTTCACTCCAATAAAGCTATCTTGCTGCTTGCTTTCTCTCTACTGTTATTGTCAAACACATTGCATTTCTATGCTACCAACTCAGGAATATGACAAACAAATTTTTAGGAGATTTCTCTCTTATACCTGTTTATAGAAAGGAGATAAATATTCAACTACATTGTCTTTTTTATTTTTCTATGTAATTACTTTTATCTGCTCTATTTCTTAAATGCTTTTGATTTTTCCCGTTTAAAATTTTCTTTTACCTTTTCCTTGGTGGTTATCTGGGTTCAAGTCAGCATCTTGCTCTTGTAAGGGCCTTGATCTACCACTTGATCCAGTCACTCCCAATTTTTTAAATGTGGACTTGACTTTCTTTTAGAGTAAATTGTGAAACGAAATTACCCTTCCTTTTGAATCCAGCCAAAAAGCTTTAAAAAATCTGGTAATGTTTTTGTTTTGCCTTCACTTTTCATAGATAATTTTGCTAGATTCTTGGTTGATGGTTTTTTTAACTTTCATCCACTTGTTAATAGTCTCCATTGTTTTTTATATTGTTATTTTTTGTTGTTGTGAGAATACCATACAGAGGAGTTACAATTACATGGGCAAAATGTACTCTTTACCTTTTTTTTTTTTTGTTGGTCGTGGGGCCTAAACTCTGGGCCTGGGTGCTGTCCCTCAGCTCTTCAGCTGTAGACTAGCACTCTACTACTTGAGCCTCGGCTCCACTTCCAGCTTGTTCTGTTTATGTGGTGCTGAGGAATCGAACTGAGGGCCTCATGCATGCAAAGCAAGCACTCTACCACTGAGCCACCTTCCCAGCCACCTCCATTGTTTTTTTTAATTATAATTTTAATTTTTTATTGTGAGAATACAGAGGAGTTACAATTACATGGGCAAGATAACAAGTACATTTCTTATGAAGCATTGTTTTAAAGAAGTCAACTCCTAATCTTTTAAACCTTTGTAAAAATAAAGTCCTTTATCCATTGCTGTTCTTCCACATTTAGACTGTAGTGTGTCCAGTTGCAGATATCTTTGTATTTCTCTATTCTGAGTTTACTCAGCTACTTGGATAGATAGATCAATGTTTTTCATCAAATTTAGCAAGTTTTCAGACACTGTGTCCTAAATGATGCTTCCTTCTCATTTTTTTCTCTCTTCCTTCTCCTTCTCTTACTCCTGTTATTAGGGATTTGTGCACTGAATGCTGTCCCACATGTTTCTGAGGTACTGTTCATTTTTCCTAATTCCTTTTTTCTCTAT
Source organism: Dipodomys ordii (assembly GCF_000151885.1). Classification (NCBI taxonomy): domain Eukaryota; kingdom Metazoa; phylum Chordata; class Mammalia; order Rodentia; family Heteromyidae; genus Dipodomys; species Dipodomys ordii. The sequence goes on from NW_012267316.1 coordinate 1,469,466, forward strand.
CTCTCTCTTCATGATTTCAGAATCTATCTTCAAGTTGATTGCTTCTTTCTTCTGCCAGTCCAAGCCTTCTGGTGAGCTACTTGACCATCTTTTCATTTACATTGTACCTTTTAAGTCAAGAATTTACATCTGATTAAAAATAATAATTTCTCTATTGCTAGGTGTCTATTTGGTATGAGGCAGTGCCATCATGCATTTTAATTAGCTACAGGTATGCTTCTCTACTGTGTTGACTGCCATATGTATGGCTCAGAGATGTTTTCAGGTCTAGAGATGTGATCTCCTTTCATTCACTGAATGTACTAGTAATCAATGCATTGAAGTCACTCTGTCGGTTAGATAATCACAAAGCAGTTTATTTTTCTTGACATTATTCTGCTTACAGGTCTGCTTTGGGCTTAGTGGTACTACCTCAATATATTTGGAAATAAGGTCATTAAAGAGGTAACTCAGGTAAAATGAAGTCATCACCTTGATGCTTAATCCACTAGGGCTGCTCTCCTAAGAAGAAGGAGAGGCCAGAGGGAGATGATCATCAACAAACAAGGAGAAGACCATGGTGGAAAACAACTCTGCTGACATCTTAACTATAGACTTCTACAATTTGGAATCTTGAGAAAATATATTTCTGTTTTTTAAACCACACAGTCTCTCGTGCTTTGTAATAGCATCCTTAGCAAAGTAATATAGAATCAAACATTCCTGATCCTTTGTATATTGTAATTTTTGTTGAAAATTGGGCATTTTGCATGATGTAACAACTCTGTTTACTGAGTGCTTCTTCTTTATTCCAAGGGAATTAGAGTGGTGTGTGTATGTGTGTGTGTGTATGTGTGTGTGTGTGTGTGTGTGTGTGTGTGTGTGTGTGTGTGTGTGTGTGAGAGGTAACATGTATTTAGTGAATTTTCTATCCCCCATGCAGCATGCAACCTCTTGTTATACTTCAAATCCCTTATCAAGGTACATTGCTTGCTGGGTGCAATCCCAGTTTTTGTTTGCCTCTATGTCTTGTGAGGGATTACTAGCCTGAACTTTCCTTTTCTCATCACAACATATTTAGGTGTAATCTTAAGTGTGTATACAAATGCAAACTTTCAGACAGGTAAGTATATACACAGATTTTGTATCTAAGCAGACTTTCCATGGAGATGCTTCTAGATCACAGTAGCTCAAGCAGTTTTTGGTGACATCCTCTAGCTACAGGTGTGCTTCTTTTTTTTTTTTTCCAGTCAATCATGGGACTTGAACTCGGCCTGGGCACTGTCCCTCAGCTCTTCAGCTCAAGGCCAGTGCTCTACCACTTGGGCTACAGCGCCACTTCTAGTTTTCTGGTGTTTTATTGGAGATAGGAGTCTCACCATTTTTCCTGCCCAGGCTGGCTCTGAACCGCAATACTCAGATCTCAGCCTCCTGAGTAGCTAGGATTACAGGCGTGAGCCAGTGGTGCCCAGCGTACGTATGCTTCTCTATTGTGTTGACGGCCATATGTATAGCTCAGAGAAGTTTTCAGGTCTGCCAACAGCCTTTCTGATTGTAGCTGAGTTAATACAGTCTAGCACTTCACTCAGCCTTTCTGACCTCTAATGTTTCTTATGATCCCAGTAGGGCTTTTCTTGGCTCTTTTTGTCTATTGTACTCTCAACTGCACTTCTCATTGTTGATCTGCCATTTTGCTTTTTTTTTTTTTTTTTGCTGTCTGCATCTTGGAGCTACGAGTGCTTTCTTAATTGCTCTCCATCAAGATGTTCATCACTTTTGACAATGTCCTTGGGCATGGAATTCTCCATGCACTATCCCCTGTTCTAAATAATGTCAGCTCCCTCAAGCAGAGCTATGGAGTTTTTCAACCTTGAGGCTTGCTTATCTTCCTGGGCAGAATCTCTGTGCCACTGAAGGAGGACTAGTTTTAGGACTCAGGGGCTTGCTTTTCCAAGATGAACATCCAGTGGTGTGTGTGTGTATGTGTGTGTGTGTGTGTGTGTATGTGTGTGTGTGTGCATGTGTGCATGTGTTCCATTTTCCTGGTTGGACTTTTCTGATGTGAAATTTTGACCTCAGTGGGCTGGGGTGAGGGTTATTAGGGGATTTTAATAATCCTGGCATGTTATGACAATGGGAGAGCTTCCATCCCACAAATGATGTAAAGATAGAAAAAGGAAGCCCAGGACCTCTTTGACCCATTTAACTGGAATACAGTTTGGCAAAATGGGGCTAAAAGATATGTAAAATATTAGAAGCCTGTTCTTCCATGATGAGATGATGGTACAAATCTGGAAGCTGGGAAAAGACTAAAGGAATTATGTTCCATCTTCAGATGCCCTGGCCTGGATAAGATCCACCTCAGGAAGATCAATACCAAACTTCAAACTCTACTATAAAGCTGTAGTTATAAAAACAGCTTGGTACTGGCACATGAACAGGCCTGAGGATCAATGAAATAGAATTGAAGGCCCAGAAATTATCCCACAGATCTATGGCCATCTAATATTTGATAAGGGAGCCAAAATTACCAGATGGAAGAAAGATTGTCTCTTTAACAAATAGTGCTGGCAGAATTGGCTACACACATGTAGAAAACTGAAGTTAGATAGATCCTTATATATCACCCTGCACCAGAATCATCTCCAAATGGATCAAAGACTTTAAGGTAAGAGCAGATACCCTGAAAATATTACAGGAAAGGATAGGGGATAAACTAAGACTCCTTGGCACAGGCTGAAACTTCCTAAATAAAGACCCAAAAACACAACAATTCAAAGAAAGGCTGGATAGATGGGATTGCATTGCACTGCAAAGCTTTGTATTTGATGCTGATATAATTTGTGGAGGGGAAGGGAAAAAACAAATCATTTAAATAGGGATACAGATGGACCCATTGCAACAATGAGATGTACAAGTTGTTATGTCGAAAAACGAACTTTACAACTTTGGTGCGGGGGGGGGGAGGATTGGGGAGGGTGGAGGGAGCGGGAATTATGGGAAGGGATGGGAAGGGGAAACAAAGGAGGAGGCAACAATGCTTGATAAGAAATGTACTCGTTATCTTGCCCATGTAATTGTAACCCCTCTGTACGGTATTTTCACAATAAAAAAAGACATAGCTAGCAAGGTAAACAGAAAGCCCACAGACTGGGAGATCTTCAATAGCAATACAACAGATAAAGTCCTCATATCAAAAATATACCTAAAGTTAAAAAAAATTAAACCCCAAAACCAAATCCTCAAATAAACAACCACACTATTAATAAGTGGGCTAAAGAATTAAAAAGAGACTTCTCTGAAGAGAAAATAAGAATAGCCAATAGACACATGAAGAAATGTTCTCTGGCTATGAAAGACATGCAAATCAAAACCATATTGAGATTCCACCTCACTCCAGTTAGAATGGCCATTATCAAGATAACAAATAATAACATATGCTGACAGGGAAGAGGCTAAAAGGAAAAGTTACTACATTGTTGGTGGGAATGTAAACTAGTTCAACCTCCATACGGAGGTTCCTCAGAAGACTACATATAGAGTTCCCATAATCCAGCAACCCTACTTCTGGGAGTTTACCCAAATGATCACAAACAAGGCCAAACTAAAGCTACCAGCACAACTATGTTCATTGCAGCATTACTCACCATTGCTAAGATATGGAACCAACACAGATGCCTCTCAGTAGATGCATGGATCAAGAAAATGTGGTATATATACACAATGGAATTCTATGCTTTCATCAGAAAGAATGACATCGCCTCATTCAGGAGGAAATAGAAAGACTTGGAAAAAAATAATATTAAGTGAAGTAAGCCAGACCCAAAGAAACATAAGCTCCATGGTTTCCCTCATTTGTAATAATTAGTATATGTCTAGGGTAGTCCTAGCAGAGGATCACAATAGCTCAATAACTATGTACATATAACCATATAAAATGATGTTAATTGACATTAACTCCAATATATAGAAACAAGAGGTTTTTTTTAATTTACTGTGTACAATTATTTGTGTTTTTCTTCATTTCTTGCCCCCTGTGGTTTATCCTTTGTTGTCATTGTTTTTGATTTTGGTACCCTGTGTCTTGTATATATGTTTATCTGATTTGGGGAAGGGAAAGAGCATAACAAAATGGTGAAACAAGGGACAAAGAGTGAACCAATGCAACAACAATACTCACATGACACATGTTGGAAATGAACTTTACAGCTTGGGGGGAGGGGAGTCAGGGGGAGGGAAAGTGGGAGAAAATGAGGGAAGGGGTAACAATTGGACAAGAAATGTACTTATTACCTTACTTATAACTGTAACTCCTGTATATCACCCTTACAATAAAATTAAATTAAAACCAAAAAAGAACCACCTCGGCCAGTTTCTTTAAGCTCAAGTCCAGATTCTTTCCTTATTGAGATATAGCAGATTTTTCTCAGTGCCTTGAATAAGTATTTCTCTATTTGCTAAATGTCTTTAGGACAACTTCTTTTAAATGAGTATTTAATTTCTTTTTCAGATAAGTGTATGTTGGGATGGAGGCTCTGAGGTGCTTTTTCAAATGTCATTTTCCCCTTTTCATGCTTAATATTGGGAATACCACGAACAATGACATTTTTCAGGACACAGATGATACCTTCTATTATATCATAAGTGTTTTTATATGTTAATCATTATTTCCAAATTTTACACGTGATAGAATCACCAGTGTCTAGTAAACTGTAGGACAGAATAAAGAGCAAAGCTCTCTCCTATAGGTTTACATTTGGAAAGCACTTTAGTGTCTCATAGTACTATTGAAATTGTAATAGCACTTTGCCCTTACTGGCTGACATGTTCTTAGAGCTAAAGAAAATACCAGGAGCAACACACAGGTGTTTTCCACAGAGCTGGAATGGAATCTGGGTTCCCACCTTCCAAATCTCATTGCCTCATTACAGAACAGTGAGTAGGGGTATGGTACTAGAGCTCCACCTGCATAGAGAAGACACTGGGTTTAATCTCCAGCATGGCTGGCAATGCACTTTACCCTTCGTTTGTATTGATTGACTGATAGGCCTGGGGCTTGAACTCAGGGCTTGGGCTCTCTCTCTGGACCTCTTTATGCTCAAGGCTAGCACTCTACCACTTGAACCACAGTGCCACTTCCAGCCTTTTTTTTTTTTGAGTAGTTTATTGGAGATAAGAGTCTATGAGGGGAAGTGGTGCTGTGGCTCAAGTGGTAGAGCACTCGCCTTGAGCTGAGGGACAGCGCCCAAGCCCAGAGTTCAAGCCCTACGACTGACAGAAAAAAAAAAAGAATTAAAGAGTCTATGAGGGACTTTTCTGCCTGGGCTGGCCTTGAACTGCTATTCTCATATTTCAGCCACCTGAGTTACTACAAGCTACACTTTGTTTTAAATCTGCTCATTTTTTGCCTGAAGTAGTAGCTTACCTACTACCCACAAAGATTTGGATCTTTATTAATCTAGAAGTTTTCTCTTTGCATATTTTAACTCAGCCACAATTTAAGGAATCACTGTGTTTTTGATAAGATTGTCTGAAACAAGACATTACCTAGACATATAAATATTCTCAGTGGTAAAATTACTTGACAGTCGTGCCTATTCTTTATTTGATACAATGACTGAAATTTTAAGTGTCTCTCTAAGGTTAAAAAAAGACATTGAAAATGGAAAACCTTTTAACAGAAGAGGAGGCTAGCTGAGCTAATAAAAGATTGTTCTTAATTGTTACTTATCATATAAAGAATTCTCTTCAACACAATCACAATTTTTAAAAACGAATATTTAGCATGCCAGAAAACTAATGAAGATTAATTTTAAGAAGAGATCTTTAATAAACTGTCCCTTGTTTTAAAAACACCTATAAAATCAAGTCACTAGTTCAAACATTTAAGTTGGCAGTTTGTTGAGAAGAGCAGGGCTGCTAAATTTATTACAGTGCACAAGTAAATTGTTACAGGTCATCAGATGGCATCACTGCAGGTGGAAGGGCTGATGTTAAAGCCTTTGTCATAAGAAAGCAATCAACCAATGAAATCCTGTGTGTAACCCATAGCATGCAGAAAGTCAATATGAAAAAGTGAATTTCACATCATTCTTAGCTTTTCCAAACTGTGCCCACAATTTAATCTCAATATGAATCACTAAAACATAATTGGAAAACATAATGATAGACAGGAAAGAATGACTTCAATGCTGGGTGCTGTGGCTTACACCTATAATCCTAGATACTCAAGAGACTGAAATCTGAGGATTGTGGTTCAATGCCAGCCTGGGCAGAAACTCAGTGAGACTTATCTCCAATTAACCACAAAACATGGATCTGGGACTCAAGTGATAGAGTGCTAGCTTTAAGTGAAAAAAAGAAGGGACAGCACCCAGGTCCTTAGTTCAAGCCCCAATATCAGGCACACATACATACATGTTCACACATAGACACACACAGACACAGATACACGTACACACAGACACACAGACACACACACGAAACTGGGGGTGAGGATGTCTAAACATTTTTCTTGATAAAAGAAGAGAATGGAAAATGGCAGAGCAATTGCCAACCTTCTCTCCCATACCTTTCTTCTGAATTCAAAGTATTCAGGAATGCAAACAAACTCATCTAAATGTTTGCCTATCTCCTTTCTTCCTGCATTCAGAGTAAGGTTAACCAACACAGATAATGACAACTTCCTACCTATCCATCTCTTTCTCCTCATGGGCATCACCTAGAAAGATGATAAGTGTGAAGTGCCAACTTGTGTAGTGTGGGTAGCTCTGGCCAGTTGGATGAAGTGAGTTGAGTTTTAGGGACTAAGGAGATCAGACTCCAGGCTGACTCTCTTCCTGCATTTCAGGCACAGGAATTCCATGAATAAAGAGGATAGACTAGACTGTCAAATTAAACATAGGCAGAGGAAACTCTCACTCCAATGAGTAAAACAGCGACCCAATAGATCCTCAATAACTGTCTGTATAGGAAACAGAGAAGGAGGGAAGAAGAAAGGAGAGTCTATAAAGCATATGTAGCAGAATATACTCAGAATGTGGGACAGAGGCAAAGCTCTGGCAGGAACATGGAAAGTGATGATCTTCACCATGGGATCCTAAGTGCCCAACTGGGCAGAACAATTAGAAATGCTGACCTGCTCATGAGTCTCCAAGGAAGAAATTGGAGCTGCTGACTGAACTGAACAATGACCTAGGGGCTCTGGAAACTGTGACAGAACTTGGTCAGCAATTGCTCTGTGGAAAAAAGGAGCCCTACATGCTCACTTCTGTTGTCTGATTGTTTTCCCAGAGATTCTGAGCAAAACAGACTGTTGTTCACAAGGCAAATTTCTGACGGTGATATGTGGCTTGACTTTGCTCTCTAAATGGATCCTATGAGAACACACCCTTATTGGGGCAAAATGTTTGGGTAATTTTGTTTCCAAAAGCAGTTGTATCTCCTACCAACTTTCAATTGCTTCTAATATAGAATGTTGGTGTGCTGAGCTAAAGAAAGTCTCTTCATGGAGCCTCCAGGTCTAGAAATGTAATGACAAGCAACTGCCTCTGGCTTACGAGGTGTAGAACAGCTTTAGACCTCAGGGAGAGATTGGGTCTCAGCTCATTTTAATATCATGGTCATGAATTGTCAGAAACCCTTTATAAATATTTTGCTATCTCATTAATCATTGTTAAAGGTGTAAAGATGATTGATTCACTATTTTAATTTTTCTATTAGGGATGAAGGTTTACATGCTTGGCATTTCTTGGGCTCAAAGTTTATGAAAATCACATTTTCTTAATATGGATTGCCTTCTAGTCAGAAGCAAAAAAAAAAAAAAAAGCCATGCCTCTGTCCCAGGATTGCAACCATTGCCAACAGCTGTGAACACCTGAATAGATCTTTGTAGAGATAGCCTGGAATTAACAGGCAAGACAAAAGCATGAAGTAAGCAAGTCTGTGGTCTAGGTTGGTGGTCATAGCTTAAGTATGACAACAGCCAGTATAGGCAAGGAACAGGGTTGGACAGAGCTTGAGATTCAGGATACAGGAGCAGGGCAAGGGATCAATTATTGTAGACTTAACACATACAAATACAATCTGAGGAGTCAATCTGTCACTCAAGAAATTTACTACTCAAGGGTAGTGGGTATGACAGGTATGAAAGTGGAAAATTATGTCAGTGCCAGTATCTAAAAGATCCACAAGCCATTCTGAGGGCCTAATGAAAGACCATCTAGCAGAGTGTGTGTGTGTGTGTGTGTGTGTGTGTGTGTGTGTGTGTGTGTGTGTGTGTGTGTGTGT
>NW_012267316.1:1477783-1498620 GCF_000151885.1 Dipodomys ordii
GTGTGTGTGTGTGTGTGTGTGTGTGTGTGTGTGTGTGTGTGTGTGTGTGTGTGTATGTGTGTGTATGTGTGTAGATAGAGGAGTCAGAAGTACAGAAAAGGGAGTCCAGAGAAAGTTTCATGGAGAGTAAATGTCAGAGCTAAGTTCTAATAGAGGCTAATAGAGCACGTCACCAAAGGAAAGGAGATTTCTAGCCACTGGGACAAATATTGGCACATAATGTGTTGCTACAAAACTCAGAGAATCAAGGCATAGTAGCCAAAGACCCACATCTAGTGTCTGATTGTTCAGATGGAGCTGAGATAATGGAATCTTGGGGTGCAGTGCTGTACAGATTAATTCTAGTTGGGTCAGGGAAGTATGGTAATCCCAAGAAGGCTGGCTTGCAGAGTCCAATATATAAATCATCCAGGAACGGTATGGATTAAGGCATGAATTCTAATTACAGCTGAATTAGAGATTAACTGCCTTAGAGAAAATAAGGGATGTTGAAGAAACTAGATCGAAGATGCTAGAACAATGAGACTGGATAGATACACACTGTTTTGTTTTTTGACCAGAGACTGACTACTCTTTATGCTTTGGTCTGGACCCAAGAATTGTCCTAAACTAAGAGCATGAACTTGGGGACACGGATGCATGCTGTAAACCTTTGCAGGGCTGGAATGATTGTAGTTATAAGGCCAGAGGACCACAGAGGCCAGGAGACAGGCATCAGCAAAGAAGGAAATAAGGACACAGGCTTGAGGCAGCATGAGCTGATGAGGGAGGCAGTTTTCTGACCTAGTTCAGGCTCTCTTTCGTTTCCTGTGAGGCAGGAATCAATCCCAACCCAGCTGGTCCCAGACTCATGGACGGAAGTTTGCAATTTGAAGCACCTGGCCACCATAGGCTATGCAGAGTGGGGACACAGCTGTAGCTTTCTCTGAGTGAATTCTCTCATGAGTGGTGGTGATAGGGACTATATTACAAAATAAATAAAAACCACTACAAAGATGGCTATAGCAGATCTCTCTACCATTATTAGGTGCTTTGTCTCTCGGTGACTTTGTAGTCCCCTTAAGTGCAGAGATAGCAGCAGAAATCTCAGCAGTGCACAAACTCATTTGCTCACAATTACAGAAGGACAACTTCTGAGGTCACATATCTGAATCAAATACAAATCTCATTTACAGTCCAGCCTGGAGTTGACCTGGTAGGTACCATATACAAGTGCATCACTTTTGATATTTGGAGAGAACATTTTTATATCCATTTGCTTTAATTATATAGATTTCCAGATGGAGTGTGATATATATGTATGTATGTATAGTGTGTACATATGTGTATATATGTGTAAAAAGTATAGTATGTGTGTGTATATATGTATATATTAGCTACATATCTACGGTCCTAATAAAATGAGGGCGTGCCTTCCAGAGGGATCTTGTAGGGGATTATCACTGCTTAAAATCATCAGATGGCTTTTTCCTGGCTTACCACAAGGCTGCTGAGCAAGTTCCCAGCAGCATCCTAGTACTCTCACGGTGGCTACAGATGGTGTTGGAAAAAAATGCTTCTTATTTTTAAATCACGAACCCCAGATATATAATGATCAAAGAAACTTTTCAAAGGCAACCTCCAAAAATGATAAAAATCTCTTGAGACTGCTGTCCCGGATTAGTAAAACCTTTTCCCTGGAGGGAAATGGGCTCATCCTGCACGAAAGAGTAAAAGGTGGTATGACAGTGTCTCTCGCAAACGAATCTGCTTCACTTCATTCTTCTGTATCTGTATAGCAAAAGCCGAACTGTTTTGCCTTAAACATCCAAGCTCATAGCTTAATATTTTGTATTTCTCGTCATCTGGCCTAGAATACTATAAAATCTATTGAAAGTTTCCTGAATAATTGTATCATTTCAGAAGAGGAGCTGGAGGAGGCGCCTGAGTGGGATCTGTATGGAAGCTGCAATTCTACTCATCAAGAACTACCCATGCAGCTTCAAGGTTATTCTAAGGTCATACACACACCTACACACTTCCCTAAGCAGAATGAGCTATTGTGTAGCTGAGAAAATAGACTGGTAGCCAATAAAAGATTTTCAAAAGAATGAATATTTTTTTCCAAAAGGAAAAAAGAGCATTATTAAGTATCTTTTTCACAACATAACAAAGTATGCTTTTTTCCCCCTTTTAAAAAAATGTATGGTACAGGCCCTGTTTAAACATTTGAGTTACACTTCCAAACATTTTTTTCCCCTAGCTAGGGTCGTGTGCCTATTTCATAGGCTAACCGAGACAGCAGTATTCCTCTGGTATAGCTCAGATTCCAGACATGAACCACCATGCTTCGCTTGTTTGTTGAGATGAGAGGAACTTGACTACTTTTTGCCCAGGTTGGCTTATCTGGCAATCTTCCTATATCTATCTCCCTCTCTCTTTCTTTTTCTTTTGTTGCTGGTACTGGGGCTTGAATTCAAGGCCTTGTGCTCTCTCTTGGCTTTTTTACTCAAGGCTGGCATTCTACCACTTGAATGTTAACTCAATTGCCAGCTTTTTGCTAGATAATTGGAGATAAGACACTCATGAACTTTTTCCCAAGGTGGCTTCAAACTGAGATCCTAAGATCTCTGCTTCCTGGATAGTTAGGATTACAAGCATGAGCCACTGGCACCCAATTATACTTCTATGTTTTCAGTAGCTGGTATTACAGATGTGCACTACCATACCTGGCTTTATAACAAGATGTTACCTATTGCTAATGTTTGTATCTGTAAATCTCCCCCACAAAGGCCCCACATGCTAAAGGATTGGGCCTCAGGCTATGCGATTACTGGAAGGTTAGGTATTGTTCCTTCTTCCGGTCAGTGGTATGTTCTTAAAGAGGATAGTGGGGTCCTAGCCCCATACCCTTAGTCTTTTTCTCTCTTTGGTTTTCCAGTCCTAAGATGACCAGGTTTGCACCACCACACACACCATGTTACAGTGCACTTTCTTGTATAGAACCAATAGCAATGGGACCAACAGATGGTGGACTGAGACTGAAGAGTATAGGAGACAAGATCCTCAGAGGAACAAGAGGTGTATATGCTTTTCCTTTCTTTTTCTTATTTTGGCAGCAATGGTGTTTGAAGTCAAGGGTTTGCTGCTAGATTTGTGCTAGTTGAGCCATACCTCTAGCCATGCTTTTTGCTGCTTATTTAGAAGATAGAATATATCAAAATTTTCTTCCCAGGCTGAACCAAGGTCCTCCAGATTTCAGCATGGTGAGTGCCTTGGATTACAAGTAAGAGCTACTGGCAAATGTCTAAGAAACATAGGTTTTTGAATTCATATCCTGTTGTCCATTGAAGTAGAAGTAAAGATCTCATCCTGTCAACAATGTGCAGAATGTGCCCTTCTTCCTTAATCTTTATTCCCTCCCTCCTCTCAGTGCCAGAGACAGTGATGTAATGATGTTCCCAAGGATGCACAGGCCACTGCCTCTCATCTCACATGAGAATGATGGATGAGGTGGCATTGCTCAAGATGAACTGTACTCCTAAGATGCCACGCTGAACTGAAACCCCTTTACACAATTACTTAACGATAACGTTAAAAAAGAAAAAAAAAGAATGTAATTTCTTAACGCATCAATAAAAGACTTTAAAAAATAATATTAATTCTTCCTTAATCCCAGCACTTAGAGTATCTTGAGTTTGAAGTCAGCCTGCACCACTTAGAAAAACCAACTCAAAATAAAACTGGCAGAATGAAAGGAAACAAAAACCAACCCTCCTCATGGCCACTGAGAAATTACTGGACCCTGGACTGCTCAAGCAGGGGTAGCCTGAATCTGAACATCTTTTAGTATTCCCCTTTTCTCCTGTCCCTTTCCAATTCCTGAAAAGTTCAACCTTTTGCTTCAAAAGTTTTTGGAACCACCATCTCAGTTTCCCTTATTCTTGGGAAAAAGATTCCTCCTGACTAATGTTTAAAACCCCAAAGCTATGAGTCAAAGTCAACATTTTTTCTTTATTAGTTGATTGCCACTGTTGCTTGTTATGGTAACAGAAAAACATAACTGCTGAAATCCTTCTTGTGAGCATTAGTCAATTTTTACTGCAAAAATATGGTGAGGAGCACAGAAGTGCAAGAGGGAAAAGAACAGAGAAAGGAGACAGGAAGAGAGAGATTTTCAGTTCAGAGGAAGGACAGCAGGGTTCTTTGGAAGCATTTGTACAATTGACTCACTGATACATTAAAAATTGTCAGTTCATCTCAAGGAGACAACTGGAACCACCACACTAAAGTTTCAATGATAATAACTTTTTGGTATAAAACATATTATAAGAATCATAATGAACCTAATTGCAAGATTCACATATTTGCTATAGAATAGGAAAACAGATATTATTTTATTGTTAAAGTCTCTTCTGATTTAATAGTTAAGGTTCATCAATATAAAATGGAAAAGGCAAAATATTTTACAATTATCTATTCCAGGTATGGTACATGTTATGTTAAATTTTCATATGTAATTTCTTAGTTTATTCAACAAACTTAAACCATCCAGTCACTAGAAATAAATATATACAAAATCCATTTTAGCTGGGTGCTGGTGTCTCACGCCTGAAATTCTAGCTACGTAGGAGGCTGAGATTTGAGGATCATGGTTCAAAGCCAGCCCAGGCAGGAAAGCCTGTGAGACTTTTATCTCCAATTAACCACTAGAAAACCGGAAGTGGTGTTGTGGCTCAAGAGCATAAGCCTTGAGCTGAAGAGTTGAGGGACAGCACCCAGGCCCAGAGCTCAAAACCCATGATCAACAACAACAGAAACCTATTTTAGATGAATTAATACTGTATAAGATAAGCTCATCTGTCAAAAGAAATAACTGAATATCATAATCACAACATAACTGAGGGCTTTCAAAAGCATTTTGAATTATAGATAAGCATTGTTTTTAATAGAACTTTTCCTTTCTTTTTAACTACATATTATTTTCTCTCAAGATCACCACTAAGTTCATTGAGAGCATTCTGTGTCACTAGAGACATTTATGTGTCTCCTGTAACTGCTGAGTTCCTTTCTGAGATTGTAGTTTATACTATACTATAATTTCTAGGCCACTTTCAGTTTTCTAAATGCTTTATAATCTCCTGAGCTATTCCAATGAGTGGGAAAGCAAGCCCCATCCTGGAAGGGGTGGGAACAATTGCAAGGCTGGACTGAGTTCTCAGTCAGAAAAGCCAGTCCATGAAAGGAGTAGGAGAAGAAGGGAACGTGTCAGCAAAGGTCCAAGTTGAGACTGAATTGAACAAAATGAAGGATAAAACACAAGTCCACGGACAAGCAGGGGCCAACAAGTAAGCTAAAAACAAATTGAAGATCTCCTGAGTTTCAAAATGACATTTTGAACCACAGAAGAATAGAGTTTTAATGACCCCCTACTGCATTTCTAATTCCCCAGAAACACCATAAACTGGTTTTATTATTTTATTATTTTTCTTATAGTTTTCCCAAAGTGCATGCAGAATTTCCACTTAAATGTATACTAGAATACTTAGTCTTTGACAATAAATTAGGGTAAATCTCTAACAACGAATGAATCTGTAACCAGAAGGTTTGGGACTCTAGAAGGGAAGAAGAAGGGAGGACTCATTAAGCACAGTTGTCACTCGAAACCGAATTAATCAATCCCCAGAGCAAGCCTATAGAAATGTGACAGTTAACATCCTGTTCTCTGTGCTCAGCACAAGAAAACAAAGACATTCTTTTGATATACTCAACAGAGAGAAAAACTAGCATGGTATCTAAAGATGAACACTGACAAACGTATTATGGTAGAGCACATGGCTTGCAAGCAAGAGACCTTGAAAAAACTTCAGGACTGAAAAAAGAAAAAGAACAAGAGAGGAGAGGAGGGGAGGTAAGGGAAAGAGAAAAGAGAAGACAGAAAGAAAAGAAAAGACAAGGGAAAGAAAAGTATGTCTAGAAAATAAAAAGAAGCCTTTAAAGATTCTGTGTATTGAAGAGGAGCTCCGAGATTTCTGGATTATTAGCTGGTAAGCAGGGACAGATTCGATATTGTAGACTACCCCTGCTGATCACTGCACTATCTCTGCAAGCCATCTATGCCAACTAGGATACTAACTTACTTGGGAGTAAGTTTACAAAGGGACTGCCTTTCATTAGGTAAAGATTTCCCTAAAAGAGAGATTTAAGGAAAAGTATAAAAATCTACAACAGACTTTGCAAAGTGTTTTGGCCTATAGGTAATTGCTTTAGACAATGATGACATGCCACCATCAGTTTGCTGTTGAAGTATTCTTTACATATCTGAATAGGGCCTTCTAGGTCCTATTCAAAGCATTAAGTTTTTGGAAAGGATTAATCACACACTTATCTGTCTAGTGCACTGCCATGTCCAATCTTTCTCAAGCCTTGTGTATTAAAGAGCTCATTCAGACTCATGAATTGCCAAGTTTCACGAGCAATATCCAACACGTTGTTTCTCTGTGGGTCTTGCAAGATGGTCTTAAATTTTCATGACCTCTAAAGACCTTTCTCTATCCTAAAAAGAGATGGCTATCTCCCATTTCCACTATCTTCCAAATGAGGAAACTCCATTGGGCATACATGCACATGTGCGCACAAAGCATAAACATGGAACTGGATTAAGGGTTACTCAATGATCAGCAGATGAATGTATCAACAACACCAGCACAGTCATGTGCAAGCCCTAATGATATTTGGATGTGCATTTAAATCTCTCATTTTAATACTACAAGGTACAGGATATTCACTTTGCTATTGTTTTGTTGAACATTAACTATATTAGAACCACGACAAACAAGACAGGTACAGGTCTTTCTTCCCAACACTTCAACACACACTGAAGATGAATATGGAGCTACGCTTTGTGATGAGCATCAGGAATGTCAGGGAAACAAGGCTGAGGGTGATTTAGAGGCCAGGGGAGGCTGTGCTCAGCTGGCGATAATATTTCAGCAATGATGTAAAGAAGAATATAGGAGGTAAGAAGAAAACCACATAGTGTCTGGCAAGAGTAGCAAGAATTTGGCCTTTTTCAAAAAAGGTAAGGACATCTCCCAGTGTAGTTGGCTTGAAGATGGCCAGTGGGACCAATCATGGGGTGGTGGTGAGGGGCAAAGGGATCACAGAGATAAGAGTTTGTCTGGTTAGTCTGTAATATAAAAGAAAATAGAATGAAGAGAATATTTGCACCTATATTAACTTTTTAAAAAAGAATATAACATGAGACATATTTTAATAGTCATACCCACATTACTCTGTCTTTTTTCAGAAATATAGTACAATATGACTCTTGTTTATATACTAGGACAACTTTTAGAGCATTTGTCAAAGATCTTATTTTTACAATGTTGTGTGAATAATCCTGGCATGAGATAGCAAGTTGGCCCAGACAATTTTATTCTCATTCAACTTGAACGTCCTAAGACAAGACTGCAAAATTTGAATTATAAAACAATCACTAATATCTGGCTGCAGTTTGAAAGCAGTTGAAAGGGTGTTTTGTGACTTCATTTTCCTGGCTTCACATTTTTGCAGATTCTAGGATGCTAATTCCTGAAGCTTGGCAGCTCAAACAATAATCGACTATTTCCTAGTCACGTTGCAATTGCTTTCTTTTATTTGAGGAAGAATTTGTAGAGTTTGTAGAATCTGAAAACTAAAAATAGATGCTGCACACCCTCCTTTTTCTTCACTGAAATGACTTCACTGCCAGTAAGTAAAAAATCTACTTTTATACGTAAGTCAGTACCCTCCCTGACTCTGTACTCACATGGTATAATTGTTACATCCATGTTCATGGGCCACCAGAAATCCTCCCGACATGCCTGGTATATCCTAGGATAAAAATGCTGAACTGAATGAATGAACGTAACTCAGAGCTTGGGGCCTGGGTTGAAATCTCAGATCCGTCACTTTCTAGCTATGGGATCTAGAGAGAAATTGCTCAAACTTTCTGTGCATCCTTGTTACTTAGTAAAATGGGGATCAAATAATATATACACTAAAGGGTATTGTAAGAGTGAAATGAGACTTTACCAGTAAAGCACGATGCCTCTTACACAGTCGAATTTTGGTAAGAGCTGTAACATTTCTCCTTTTTTGTTTTTTCATGTTGTCAGGTACACTAATTGTATCATGTAATTCTAGGGCAGAAATTGTCCTTGCTATTAGCCCAGTGTCTGGCTTCTGGCAATGCTGAGCTGCTTAAAATTCTACTCAAAAGCATCTTGCATCCAAAATGAAAAGAGGAAAGCAACATGAAATGAAAAGCTTTTGGTTAGAAATTTGAGTACTCTCTCTCTCTCTCTCTCTCTCTGTGTGTGTGTGTGTGTGTGTGATATACCAGCTTACTTGTCAAGCACTCTACCTCTTGAACTATACCTTAGTCCTCAAAGAATTTTACTTGTTCTGTGTGATGTATGTAAGTGACGTAAGTGTTTTTGATGAGGGCAACAAAAGCTTGCAGAATATAATTGCTGCTAGGTAGACGTTTACATTTTACTTAAGTCTTCTCACTCTCAGTTGTTTTGCTTAAGACTGGCACTGTACCATTTAAGCCACATCACAATTTTGGGCTTTTCTGCTGGCTAATTTGGGATAAGAGTCTCTCAGAAATGTCTGCTGGGGCTGGCTTTGAACAGTGAGCTTCAGATTTCAGCCTCTTGAGTAGCAGGATTACAAGCATGAGCCCCTAGCACCTGGCATCAATCTTGTAAATAAAAATATAATCATATGGATGTAATTAATATACTTGGTACATCTTTACCGGGCATTTATTTACTAGGTCATAAGCATCAGTAATGAAGAGATGCTTCAGCTACAACAGAGGCAACTCACATTCTTGCTGTTAACCCTAGTTAGTGTTTTTATCCTACAATCAGGGTAGCAATATCTCAATAAGACTTTGGAGTCAGGAGAGAATCAGCACACAATGGCTGTAACAGAGTACATGACTATGCTTTGAGTAAAAGCTGCAGGAGTGTGGAGGAGACTCAGGTCCCCTCCAGGAAGGCAATTAGATGGGGAGAATCTTGAAAATGGTATATGAAGCTGAGAAATTCAGGAAGAATATCCCATGTAGATATGATAGTACCTGTTAAAATGAGGGAGCAGGAACATGGTACCTGGGCGCAGTCCTTGCTTTCCCAACATGGTAGATATAGAGATCTCCCCAGATCCAAATCCTGTTATTCCACTCACAACTATTTAGCAAAAGAAAATCTAGTCATGGGTCTCCTTGATGCTGGCTTAAAATCTTGAATGCATTTGGACCACTGAATAAACTTTATGGACTCATTTCTAATCTGATCATAGCATGTCCAGTTTTATCTCTTGGCGTTTGGTCAGCATTGTCTCATACATGGTCACAGAAAGTTTGGGCTTGGAAGTTTGGCTTGGGTATAGTTAGGCTTGTAACCTACACTGCTTGGGTTTTGGATCCACTTTATCCCTGTTTAGGTGCTGTAAATCATTCCAAACCATCGACACATTAATTTTCTCATTTGAAAAGCTGGAATAATAACAGCAATTATGGTCTAAAATTTGCCTTAACAAGGAAATAATGAACAGCATAGGTTTTAGTATATAATGACTCTACAAGTTCCACAGTGAAACCAAACACATCCTTGCACTCCTGAGTGTATATCCAAAGGAAATGAAATCAGTATGTCAACAAGACATCTGCAGCTCCATGCTTACTGCAGCACTAGTGACTACAGCCAACCAATGAAAACAACTTGAGTGTCCACTGATTTATGAATGGATCAGGAAAAGGTGGTAACACACATACACACACACACACACACACACAATGGAATACCATTGAGCCATAAAAAGAATGGAATCTTGTCATTTGTGACTACATGGATGTTAGATGTAAATAAGCCAGGCATAGAAGTTGAAAGCAGAATGGTGGTTACAAGAGGCTGAGTATAATGAGGAGAGAATAGGGAAAGGCTGAACAAACGGGTACCAAAACATTGTTAGCGGTGCTCAGATGCTGTTGCACAATATGATGACTGCATAAAAACTATGTATTGCACATTTCAAACAGCTAGAAGATTTTGAAAGTCTTCATTGCAATGAAAAGACAATTTTTTTTTGTCAGTCGTGGGACTTGAACTCTGGGCCTGGGCGCTGTCCCTCAGCTCTTCAGCTCAAGGCGAGCGCTCTGCCACTTGAGCTACAGCACCACTTTTGGTTTTCTAGTGGTTTATTGGAGATAAGAGTCTCACGGTCTTTCCTGACCGGGCTGGCTTTAAACCGCGATCCTCAGATCTCAGCCTCCTGAGTAGCTAGGATTACAGGCGTGAGCCACCAGCGCCTGGCTGAAAGACAAATCTTTGAGAAGATAAATTGCCTAACCTTATTTAAACAGTATACACAATGTGTTAAACATCACATGGTACCTCACTCATATGTACAACTTTTGTATGTTACAGTTAAAAAATTTAAAAGAGCGAAGTGCTTGTGCCTCACCCCTGACATTGTAGCTACTCAGAAGATTGAGACCTGGAGCATCTGGGTTTGACTCAGGCCTAGGAAGAAAAGGCCACATGATCCCATCTCCAAAATAACCAGCAAAATGCCAGGTGGGAGGTATGGTTCAACATGATAGAACTCCATTCATAAGCAAGAAAGCCAAATGAGCACGAGGCTCTGAGTACCAGAGAAAAAGAATCAGAAATTATAATGAACACAACGATGGCTTGCAAAGTTGATTTCGGAATGAGGTTGGCATGAGGCCTAGATATTGGTAAGCATGCTAAAACAGCAGCTACGAGGTGAGGCAGGAGTACTTAAATGAGAGGGTTGGCTGGCTAATAGGGCGCTAGGAAGGACCAGAAAAAAAATATAACCAAGATCTGCTGGCAGGCTGGATATGTAGGTGGGAACCAAGTAATGTTTGAGTCAAACATGACCCTAAGATTTTGACACTGAGATAACTGATGGCGCTTTTAAAAATTCAGTAAGTCAGGTAGGTGAGGAAGGATGATGAATCTGTAACTTCGCAGTTTATAATTATGCAACTTATTAGATGCCATGTTTGAAAGAAGTTTCTAAGTTTAAAATTACGCCATGACTGTGTTAATTAAATAATCCACGCTGAATTCTGGAACTTTCTAATCAGGCTTCATGTCAAAATACGTTCCTAGTTTCCATGTCTCATGACATCCTTCTTGGCTAATTCTTTCTTCAGCTATCACCTAACTGAGGGCCTTTCCTAGAGCCACAATCCTCTTGTCCTATAAGCTGTCTCCTGGGCTGGAAGCTGACTTTATGTTACTTTTCATCCTGTCATGCTTGTCATTACCTACCTGAAACACCTTCCTCATCTTTTAATTATGTAACATTTTCCACATCTAAAACCAGGATCAAGTGAAAAACCGTAATAATGGACATATTAGGAAAAAAAATCAACAATTTCAAGTCAATTATTTTTCAATGATTCAAACCTTTATTATCAAGGTATATGCTATTTACCAGTAATTTCTCTTACATAGAAGTGGTCCAAATGTGTGAATCTTTCCTCGTCCCTCATGAAATATTTCTTTTATTTTGGGTCCGGTCGTGGGGCCTAAACTCTGGGCCTGGGTAGGCGCTGTCCCTCAGCTCTTCAGCTCAAGGCTAGCGCTCTACCACTTGAGCTACAGCACCACTTCTGGCTTTTTTCTTTTTTTGCTTATGTGGTGCTGAGAAATCGAACCCAGGGCCTCATGCATGCAAGGCAAGCACTCTACCACTGAACCACCTTCCCAACCCCCTCATGAAGTATTTTTTTACATGGAACACTTAAGACTTTCTGGATCCCCAAAGGAGATTGAAGTATATGCCCAGTTAAACTCCACTAGAAGTTACTTGTTGAAGTGTTGAATTTCTTTTAACATAAGACTCAGCCTTTAATTATGGACTCTGTGTTGCCAAGAAGCTAATCATTCCCTCGGGAAACATAATTGTCAAAAGCAATATTCTGTATTTGGCAATATAGATAATATCTTCATGGAGAAGACAAAGATCACCACTCCTCTGGTTACTCTGTGCATCTATTTAGGTTCAAAGACAGCATCACCAATGATATCACTATCAACACATAGCCCAAAACCAACTCTTACAAAGGAATTGAATAGCATAGCCAGAAACTAAAATACATTAGAAATATCAGTGGATTATAATGTTCAATTATCAGACTCTCTTTGGCTGTAACTACACAATGAATTGGGGATTAAAATATTAGATGGTTCATCTGTTACTTCATTCAAGAAATTAACTCAAATTTGTCAACAGTGGGAGGTGAAGGAGATTTCATTGGTGAGTCCTAGGTTTTTAATTGGAGCAATTGGGTGGGAAGAGAGCAGGGTTGTAGACTGAGACAGAGAACAGAAGAGGGAGGAGAAGGCAGGAGCAAATGGTTATGAATTCAAGTTCAGAAAAATGAACTTGGTGTTGACTATGAAACCTCAGTATATATAATATATAAGCCCAAAACATAATCAAGAATTCAGGTCTGATTTAATAAAGGAAATTGATTGAAGGTACTTCAAACTAAAGTCACAGGTCACATACAACATCTGGTCAATGATGAGCCACATATATGATGGTGACATCTGAAACATGTCACGTAATGACTTCATTGTCATCCTAGCTTGTGTAACTATACTCAGTGCTGTTACATGGTGAACATTTATTAGATACAGCCCTGTCATAAAGGGATCCATGAGCTTAAACATTTAGCAGTTACATAAATCTAAATAATTCATTGCATTTTGGATGGTTATCTTGTACATCTAGCTTCACAGATGATAGGATTCTCCATTTCTTAATCTCAAATAGGCAGTTTCTTTGCTTCATAAGTAAATTGAATGTAATCTCTAGACTTAATGTGTATATTATAAACAATCTCAATAAAGCCCAGCTCTTTGCCTTGCCCAGTTATGCACAGGTGAAGCAGCAGATGGTTAAGTGAGCTCTGTTGGCAAATTGGGTTTATGCTCTGACTCTACAAAGCATGAAGTCTACAGATGACTGTTGATGAAGCTTATGTGTTGCTCAAACCATCTGTATTTTCAAAAAAGGAGTTTTTTCTTGTGAGTTTCCTCTGCCATTGGTTCATTTTGAAGTCTATTATCATAATCGATTGACCTATAGTTGTACAGAATTTTCTCATAGTAATTTAGGAAGGGTGCTTAAAATAATGCCTGGTACACACCTACATGCATTATATAAGTTTCCTATCTTTCTTGTCATTATAAGGAAATGCCTAAATATTTGAAGTGTGAGAAAAATGGGATTTGTATATTTCCATAATTATTTTGTCAAATTTCTGTATCTTCTTTAGTTTCATTAAGAGATTACACTGGAAAGGTAAAGGAGATCCAGTGATAATGTTGATTGTCTTATCAAACAGCTTTTAAGTGACTATTTTAATTCATATGTGGAACTGAAATTCTTTATACAAATACCTAAAGACAACAAAAAATAAATTTAAAATGTTTTAGGTGAAAATTTGTAGCACAAATTGAGAATACAGCAAGAATGAAATAAATCCAGCCAACATGCCTTTCATCCCTTTTTTGTAATTCTTGTCATATTGCTTTTATTTATGTATTTTTTTGCTTGTCATGGGGCTTGAACTCTGGGCCTGGCACTGTCTCTCAGCCTTCCAGCTCAAGGTGAGTGCTCTACCACTTGAGCCACAGCACCAATTCTGATTTTCTGAGGGGTTTATTGGAGATAAGTCTCACAGACTTTCCTACCTGGGCTAGCTTTGAACCAAGATCCTCAGATCTCAGCCTCCTGAGTAGCTAGGATTACAGGTGTGAGCCACTGGCGCCTGGTCATATTGCAGATTTTTACTACATAGTAAAGGCTGTCCCTGAATATTCTTGCAGTGGAAACTAATATGCAGAAATATGATTGTGTGGAACACCACTATAGTTGATTTTATAAACAAATTGCTCCATCATACAAAATAATATTTCTATTGCTTTTAGAAAGTACTTTACGTTAGGTCATTAAAAATGTCAATAGCAATAATAATTAGTTTATATAGAAATTAATCTGCTAATTTATTGCATTACCTAAATAGACAATAGCACCTAAATTCTCCCATGGTCTTACCACTCCACAAATTATCTATCTATCTATCTATCTATCTATCTATCTATCATCCATATATTTCTAGTCATTGAATATCTATACCACACATAACTATCTATCCATCATCTATCTAGCTATTCATTATCTACCTATCAATTACCAATCTACTTATCTATCATCTATCAGTTTATTTCTTTAATCTTACATTATCTATTATCAACATTGCTACAGCCTCCTCAAAAGGAATTCATTTTGATTGTGCTATACCTCTGAGACATAAAAAATAAGCATAACATTCTACAATTAGATGTTAGTGGCTTACAGATGTCTGAAATAATCAAGGCAGTCAAATAGCACAGCAGTTCTGTTCCTCAATTATTTCCAACATAAAAAGGAAAGGACAGTAAGTGGTAAGATTTATCTCAAAACATATGAAGTTACAACAGATTTATATAATATTGATGTTGAAAAAACTCATCAGGACTGATCCTCCACTAGGACTGATAAAATATTATCCCCAAAATTTACTGATTATCAATTACATAGACAGCTCTGAATTTCTGCTGACAAAGTACTGAGATTACCCAGAATAACAATTCAGTCTCAAAAACACAGAAAAAAGAGCAGAAAGATGTTAATATGAGCACAAATCCTGTAGTAAATGAAGCATCTATTAACTAAAATTTGATTTATTTTGCCAAGGAAAAGATCTCATCAGGCATATTAGCTATGCAAATAATTACTTTGGAGAACAATAACAGAAAACAACATTAGATGTACTAAAATTGGATAAAAATTTGGAGCATGTGCGCCTTTTTAGGGTAAACCTAATGAAAATATTCATTTTGGTTGCTGCCCAAGCTATAGCTGGATTATAGAATTGAAGTTTGAATTCAAATGTACAGATCTTATGCTTGATGCTGAACCAGTCACTCTGGATGAAAATGGCCTTCCTTGCTATGTGTGCTCATTAGCCATGTGTGGAACCAGAACCTTCTGTCCAGATAAAAAATATGTGAATTTTCCCATTAGCCCTCAAGACACAGATGACTAAGTACTGGATACATTTTTGCAAACTGTGTCTATTTTTAAAGTCTCAAGTGTAAATGTTGTAGCTTTGTAGAATTATATTGGAAGGAAACATAATCTTCATTAACCTCTAATATCTTGGTTAGTAGTATTAAAGATTAAACTCAGGACTTTGTGCTTGATAGACAAGTGATTTGTCACTTGAGTCATACCCACAGTCCTTTTACTAGCAGTGCAGTGTGCAGACAGTGATCCTTCTACCTTTGCCTTCTGAGTAACTGGTGTTATAGACATGAACCACCACTCCCTTTGAGATAGGATCATGCTCACATTTCACTGAAGCTGACCTCAAACTGTGATCCTCTTATTTATACCATCCAAGTAGTTGATCACAGGCATGTGTTACTACCACAGTTAGCCAGGAAAAGGGTTTTAGAACTCTTTATCTTTAATACCTTCCAAGTGCTAGATCTTTAAACCAACCTTGCAGATAATAATAAAAACGGCACTCATTTTACATGTTTTGTCCTAAATATAGAGTATGGTTTGGTGCATTTCCTAAGCTCATCTATTTAATGGGTAAAAAAGATGTTTTTTTCTAACTTACTTTATTGTTGTTTTAGAGTGCTATACCGTGGGGTTACATTTACATATGTATGTACGTACCATTAGGCATACCAGAACATAAAATAAAAATACCAAGTTCTACTACTGAAGTGAATTATGGAATACACTTGTAAAAATTTGAGGCATATGTATTAATCATCCATTGTTATTATTTATACTACCATGTAATTATAAGCTTTCTCATAGATGTGCTTTGATGTTAGCTTCACAAGAGAATACAAAACAGAAAAAAATTGAGAGTTTGGTTTAAAAAAAACACAAGTAACCTGAACACGAAGCTCTACAATTAGGCATTGAGTCCAGTTTCTGGGATGAAATAAAAAAGCAGGTAGAAAAGAGATAGGAGAATCAGATATTTTAGCAAGTAAATGAGACTTAGTTTCTCAAGCCAAGCACTGAATGATGTGTGCAGATTAAAGATGTAGAGAGGAAATGTGGGGCATTTGCACACACATGCGCACGCACACACACACACACACACACACACGAATATACAAGAAAACAAGAGAGAAGAAAGCACCATTGTTCTCTGTGAATAAACACTCGAATTACACTGCAGCTGCAAAATTGAAATGCAAGGAAGAGACATTTGCAAATGTGTCTTATTAAATTGATGTAATTTCCTGGTTTCACATACCCAGTGGTTCTTTTATAAAGTAAAATGTACAATTTGTCTTGATTAAAATGACATTTTTCTCATTCTACTCAATCAAAAAGCAAGAAGTATTTTGTGAAAACTCTGTTTATTAACGAATACAATGCTATTGATATTCAGAAGCCCAGGCTTTGAATAGATAGAAGTTAGTTCACACAATAAAATGTCTTCGATGTTGAATGTGACCTTATAGAGAGGTTTCCCTGTGAAGAAAACCAACTGGTCCCTATACAACATGCCAGATTTTAAAAGCTTTAGTAGGAAATTTTAAGAGGTTAGGATGGTATCATGATGAAGCTTGAATATTGTCGTAAACAAACAAATCTCCCCACACTGAGATGTTGAAATCTTTTTAACTGTGAACTCTCTAACTTAAACAATGTAGATATCAGAGTGCTGGCCTGGTCATTTGGTCTACAGAACCCTTCTCCAAGTAACACTTGTGGACCAATAAAGTCATATTCTTTGGGAACTTGCTATACATGCAGATTCTCAGGTCTCATCCTGGACCAATCTGATTTTGAGAAATACAAGCCACGAAAGCAACTGATAAGTCACAGACCCCCGATGTGGCTAGATCTCTGGTAAGTGAAGTTAGGCAGTAAGTAAATTTAAGAATGGCTCACTTTAGAGCGTCTAGTACCAGACATAGAATATTTTCTGAATGAAAAGCAGATTGATTAGCAATTAATAAGGAGGACTTTGGAGCCAAAGTAAAGCCTAGGAGGAAAATTAAGAAGACATAGTAAGGGAATCCATGAAGTTCAGGGATGAGCTGGGGCCACTCCCTAGGTTTATTTTATGTGCTCAGGAAATGGCATATTTTCAGACACATCTCTGTACCATCATGACATTGTTTTCATCCTGTGGTGTGTGTCTGTTCACTCCTTTTGGTCTTTTGCCTTGCCGTCTTCCGGCCATCCCTGGTTTTCCTGCCCCAGTGTTTTCTCCTGCCATTGCACTCCACCTCTATTTCCCTGGCTTTTCCTAGAAAACTGTATACGTCAGACAGTTTAGATGTTTGTTTCCGTCTATTTTATCTTTCTAATTGCTTGTTAGAGTTCACTGATTACATACTTCTAAACCTGTGACCTGTGTCACAATAAAACCACAGGCTTTACCCAACCCCCCAAATAAAACAAAAAATCCTGATTTACTTTAAGGCACTAAGTCCATTTTGCTAGAAGACCATACATCTAACATGGTGCCCATCCATGCATAATTTCAGTCACACTTTCACACAAATAATGCCACTGCTCACAGGGTTGTTTCTGAATAGAAAGGGTAATGAAAAACTTCCACATGTGCATTCAGAGATACTCGATACTCTATCATATGTGAAACATACAATTGGCAAAGAAGGCTTATGGTTGAGTATTATATTGCTTCTAGCTATTCCAAAATGTTTTCCATACTATGTCAAGTTATTTTTGGTAGTACTGGGGTTTGAACTCAGGGGCTTATGATTGCTAAACAAGTGTTTGTTAGGTTTAGTTATTTTCCAGATAAAGCCACACACTTTTGGCTGAAGTTAGTTTTGGATTATAACCTTCCTTCCTCTACCTCCCAAGTCACTGAGATTACTAGCATATAGCACCATGCTGGGCTTGTTCTTTTTTTTTTCCTTGACAGTACTTGGATTTGAACCAGGATCTTGTGCTTGTCAGGCAAATTCTCTACCACTTACTCATTCCCCCACCTCCTCCAGCTTATTCCTGAAGATAAGAGTCTTACTAACTTCTTGCAGACCTGGAACTTCCAATGTAGCTGTGATTACAGTCATCAGGCACTGTGTCTAGCACTATATTTCCCTATTTCCTTCCTTCCTCTTTCTCTCTCTCCCCTTCTCTCTCTCTCTCCCTCCCTCCCTTCCTTCCTTCCTTGCTTGCTTCCTTCCTTCTTTCCTCCCTCCCTCCCTCCTTCTCCCTCCCTCTTTCCCTTTCTCTCTCCCTCTCTCTTTCTCTCCCTTTCTTTTCTTTCTCTCTTTCTCTCTCTTTTCTTTCTTTCTTTCTTTCTTTCTTTCTTTCTTTCTTTCTTTCTTTCTTTCTTTCTTTCTTTCTTTCTTTCTTTCTTTCTTTCTTTCTTATCTTTCTTTTTTCCTGACTGTCTAACTGGAGTTTGAATTCAGAGCCTTGGCTCACATTTAGCTTTATTACTCAAGGCCAGACCTCTCTCACTCAGCACCATCTAGTTCTTTTAATTTCTTAAAAATACTGTTGGGACAAGATTCATGTCTCATTCTGAACACAAAAAAAATTCTTACTGAACAAGTTAGTTTTCAAACAAATTTAATTATTCTGGTGTCATGATAATTGGATGTAACTTTAAAACACAAATGTTTTCTTCCCAAAGATATTTCATTTAGGAGAAAAATTCAGTATTAAAATTACATAAATGGAGCCATGACAGATGTTCCTCAGGTTTTCTGAATCCTGAGTCATGAATACATTTGAGACACTAGCCAGAGCTGAAAGGAGAGGCATGCCTGTGCCCACCTGGATGCTCTTTACATTCATAGCATCCATCCTCTATGGACATCTGAGCGTCTTTCTGCGTCTTAGACACATCTAGAACTGCAGGAGAGTTCAAGTCCCTCGTGGTATTTGGCTACCCAGGGAAAGAGCCAGAGGATAGTCCTCCTGCTGCTTCCCTTTTGAGCAGAAATTCTAAAAGATTCTACTTTCCTCTCCAGAGATCTCTGAAAAGTCAACATGCTACTGGCCACAGTGGACTTGTTAATCCACCATGACTTCACCTGCATACCCTGTCCAATTCACAATCCCTGTTTATCTTCTTGTGCTATAATTGCTTTAGAGTTTTTGAGACAGTCTTGTTAGATATCCCAGGCTGGCTTCAAATTCTCTTTCTTGTGTCAGCTACCTGAGTGCTGGGTGGGAACGTAGGTATGTACCACCATGCGCAGTGTATGAGCCATAGTATCAGCTTCCCAATAATTGTCACATCCATCTTTGTTGGGCAAGTAACCCAAAGACAGAAGCTCATTATCATATCCAGCAACTGAATCCCTTTCTTCATCAACATCGCATATGTAGTGGGTCTGATTTAGACATTGTTAAGCGACTCCTCCCCCTCTAGCCCCACATAATGAAATGAAAGAAGTGCTATTCATGGCACAAACTTAAGTTCTTTTATTTCATTCCCCTTCTTAACACAATTAGAACATGTTCAGCATGTCTGTGTTAATAAATGCAAAATTGTACAACATGCTAAAAAATGCTGATTCTTGCCATCTACTTCCATAATGCTTCACTTTATACACAATATTCTGGTCTATAGATTTGGAAAAATGACATTTGCCTTATATCCTGTCCTAGGTGAACTACAACATGAACATTAAATACATGACCTACATTTTTCCAAGTCTACACATGTAATCAAGGAGTTAAAAACACAAAAGATTTTTTTCTCTGTTGTTATTTTTATTGTATTATGTGATTTTCTTTTGTTTCTTCTGCATGTTCTTCTTCCTATGGTATATCCCCTTTTGTCACTGTATTTGATTTTGTATATACATTTATCTAATGTGGGGAGGGGAAAAGGAATAACAAAATGCTGAAATAAGGACACAGTATGACCCATTACAACAGTGAGACTCATGAGACACTATGTTGGAAATGAACTTTATAGCTTCAGGGGGAGGGAGTGGGGGAGATAAGGGAGGGAAGGAGAAAAACCAAAGCAGGGGGTAACAACACTCAACAAAAAATGTTCTCATTATCTTATTTATGTAACTGTAACCCCTTTGTACAGAATCTTTACAATGAAAAAATTTAAAAACAACAAACTTTAAGATCTGTTAAAATGTCTGAAATTATAAGATACAAACAGTTTTGTTCAAATATAGTACTTATTTAAAAAAGAAGCTATAGGGGCTGGGAAGGTGGCTCAGTGGTAGAGTGCTTGCCTTGCATGCATGAGGCCCTGGGTACGATTCCTCAGCACCACATAAGCAGAAAAAGTCAGAAGTGGCGCTGTGGCTCAAGTGGTAGAGCCCTAGCCTTGAGCTGAAGAGCTGAGGGACCGTGCCCACGCCCAGAGTTCAGACCCCATGACCAACAAAAAAACCCCAAAAACAGAAACAAAAACAAAAAAAAAGAAGCTATAAAAATGGATTACCTTTGATTATCAATTTTTCATTTTTCTTGTTTCCAAGGTAGAAGAAGATCCAAATAGCAGGGATTTAAAACCTGATGTCACTCTTGATGTATGAGATTCAATTGTTCTGAAAGACAACAATGCAATGATTACACATGACAAACAGAAAGAAAAAAATGGCACTTAAGAATGATATTGAGTAGAAAGCCCACAGATTGGGAGAAGATCTTTACTAGCCATACAACGGACAAGGGTCTCATATCTAAAATATACTTGGAACTCAAAAAATTAAACC
>NW_012267316.1:1499685-1524553 GCF_000151885.1 Dipodomys ordii
AAAATAAAATTAAAAAAAAAGAATGATATTGAGGAGCTAGCAGCTCACACCTGTAATCCAAGCTACTCAGGAGGCTAAGATCTGAAGACTGCAGTTTGAAGCCAGCCAAGGGAAGGAAGCCCAAGACTCTTATCTTCAAAAAGCTGGAAGTAGAGGTGTTGTTCAAGTGGTAGAGCACCAGCCTTGAACAAAATGCTAAGGGAATTAAATTGCTTGACTTCTGTCCTGAATGTACTGTAGTTAAGTTAGTACATGTTATGTACTTGCCTACCTCTTGATTTATATCTATCTATCTATCTATCTCTCTCTCTATATATGAAGGGATTCTAGTTTCTACATATTAGAAAAGCTGTTTTGTTGAATGGCAAGTCCTATGTACAACTACTTAAAGTAATTAAAAAAACAAAAACAATGCTAAAGGGATGTATCCAGGCCATTCATTGTATGTATACTCACATATGCACAAAAAGAATTATCTTATAAAAACTTCACTAAGAGCCACTGGAGTCCATGATGTGAGAACAGGAAACTTACATGGTGGCATTCCTGCCAGATGTCATACTATGTGCTTCCTTTATGCCTTTCTGAAATTTCAGGAAATAACTACAAACATGAAAATTATATTACTGTAATAAGTAGGTTTAATA
The DNA here is from genome assembly GCF_000151885.1 of Dipodomys ordii. Classification (NCBI taxonomy): domain Eukaryota; kingdom Metazoa; phylum Chordata; class Mammalia; order Rodentia; family Heteromyidae; genus Dipodomys; species Dipodomys ordii. Next base: position 1,500,333 of record NW_012267316.1, read on the forward strand.
TGTACTATATAATGCTTTTCAGTCACTATCCATTCTATTTAAAAAACAATCCAATGCCCACATCAATGATATAATTTTACAACATTCAGAATACACAGAGAATAGGTTACATTCATTTCTTAAGACTTATTTGTGATACTAATAGAGTCACTTAGTGATTGTGACTAAAGTGAACTAAAAACATCATTCTTCCCAGGGTGATTGTTTCATCTTCATAGGGGATCCAGGCAAGGGCAGGAATGTACTGTGGCTTGCTGGCACCTTGAGGAAACTTTTACCTCTAATTATCAGTGATGATCTCTAGAAAAGTGACAAAATTGAACACAGAGCCAGGACCACACTTGTGGAAGATGCTTTAGGTCACATCACATGCTATATGCTGAGCTGTGATTTCCCTTCTGGAAGATTACACAGGGAAGGACTTGTGTCCCCCACACAAATCTTCTGGTGTTAAAAAGTGTAAGTGTCTGCACAGATCTGCTTCTACTTGTTTAAAAAGTATGACTTTGTGGATCTAACTAGCTAACGTGTAAATATAGCTTTAGAAGGGAATGAGAAGAAGAGTAAATCTAATTAATAAGCAATTGTAGTCAGATTGAGAACTAAGAATATCAATTTAAATGTTACTTTTTTTACCTTCATGATGGATTACAAGAATTACAGTATCTGCATGAATACAGAATTTGTATAAAAGATGAGGAATCTGAAGCCAGAAGTGTATTGTAGCTCAATAAATTTTATACAATTGGTAGGAAAAAAGACAGAACTATAACCTATGTCCTCCACCTGGAAGTCCACTCCTTTACAAGTGCAGATGCTTTACTTTCCAAAAGACTAGAACCACTGTAACCCTTTACATTGCTTGTTAAAACACTTTTTTATTTGGTACTAGGGTTTGAGGTCAGAGCTCTGAATATGCTGCAGGCACTTTATCACTAGAACTACTACTACTCCCTGGCCCTTTTTGTTTCTGAACATTTTCCATATAGGATTTCATATTTATGCACAAACTGACCCAGACTTTGATCCTCCTATTTATGTTTCCCACACACTTCGATGATAAGCATGCACCACCACATCCAGATATTAATTGGCTGGTATGGACTCTTGTGAACTTTTTCCATGGGATAGACTCACACTATGATCTTCCCAATCTTTGCCTCCTGAGTACCTAAGTTATAGGTGTGAGCCACCATGCCTAGCTAAAGCAGTATTTTGAACCTGGTACTGTTGACAGGCATTGCAAAGCCTGGATAAAGCAATGCAAGGAGAGCAATGAAAAAATAGTCCCAGCTCAATGTAAAGTGCTTAAGGTATGCTGTGAATGTTATATGTCCGTGTGTGTGTGTGTGTGTGTGTGTGTGTGTGTGTGTGTGTGCAATTCAATCTATAAGAGGTAAAAATAAGATTCCATTATAAAAACTTGGAACTCTGACTTATATGCTATCATACTGTTCAGTATTCTTAATATTTCTGTAAATTATACTAAGTCAGAAAAGAATTTCTTCTCCATATATTGATGGACTCAAGAATAAGTAATTGTTCATTTTTAAAATATACATAACTACTTATCTACTTATAAATATTTATCAAGAATCTATTTTATGATAAATAGTATTTTAAACTATCTATAAGAACAAAATGGAAAGACAATGTAGCTTATGAAAAAGACGCCTGAACATACAAATTTTCATTAAAATTTGAGTTTTTCCTAAGTTAAATGACTGTTAGATAAAGATATAAATCAAACATTGAAAAGGGATTCATGCCTTATTTAGATTAATAATTCCCCACTGTAGTTGGTCATCATGGTTTTCTGGAAAACTGCTTGAACATATAAATTACAATGGTTCATGCAAGATTTTTTTATCTGAATTTTAATTTTATTGATTCAGGTTTCATTATCTTGTGCAAGCTGGCCCTAATTTCCTAGCTTCAAGCAATCCTCCTGCGTTAGCCTTCCTAGTAGCTGGGACTTCAGGTGTATGCCACCATGCTCATTGAGGTAAAATGCTTTAAATTAGAACATTCCTAGGTAAATCTGGAGAATCTGAACATTGAAAATGTTTGCAGTAAATTCTTCTGATAAACATGATGGATCTAAGAATTGTCTTGACCAGACATTATTCGTTCCCTCCCCTCCTCTCCTCTCCCCTCCCCTTCTTTCTCTTCCCTCCCCTCCCCTTCCTTCTCTTCCCTCCCCTCCCTTCTTTCCTTTCCGTGCCAGTACTGGGCCTTGAACTAAAGACCTGGCTGCTGTCCCTTAGGTTTTCTGCTTCAAGGCTGGCACTCTACAACTTGAGTCACACCTCCACTACTAGGTTTTCTTTTGCTTGCTGACTGGAGATAGAGAGTTCCATTCACTTTCTTGCCTGTGCTAGGTTCAAACTCTGATTCTCAGATCTCAACCTCCTAAGTAGCTAGTATTACAGGCATGAGCCACCGGTGCCTGTCATTTGGTTCTTTTTGAGAGGATTGAGAATAGAATGAAGAACTCCTGATTCTCTAATACTTTTGTTTACTTTCCTGTATCCCAAGAATCTTAACAGTAAGGTATATTAAATATTAATTCCTATGTCTTAGAGAGAATAAGGGCAAAATAACAACTAAACTATTATTTGAGCTTCAGGAGAATCAAATGTGTTTCCTTACGAAGAATCTCATTTAGATCACAGAGATGGAAGAAAAGAAACAGGAATCTGGACTGAAGGGCTTTGATTATGTAACATGCCTTCTACCATTCCACTGTCTGTTTTTGAGAGTCAGTCTGTTTCATGATGTTAGATGATCCTCTTTCCCTGGTATTTGCCAAATATACCTCCATTACCTCATAGTCTGGTGTGGCATTTGTCAGTGGGTTGATTGTTAAGTCCTGATTCTTAGCCATTATTAACTGGAGGCATTTCAATCAAATACTGCCTCTCACTTAGGTCAAGAAGACAGTAGCCTCACTCAGGTTAAACTCCAATGGATGAAGCTTGATGGTATTCAGGTAAGTTGGGAAAGAAGAAAAAGAAAAACATACAAGAGGGTGTGCAAAGTCTTTAAAATTTATTTTCTTCCCTCACTTCATTTTATTTGCTTAGTGGCTTCCATAAGCTCATAATATGCTTTAGATATATTATCCTTTGTTAAAAATCCTTTATATTATTTTAAAATTAATTTTTGGCTTAAGCTAGTATCAGTTAAATTGATTGTATAACTCTCCAATGAGTTAAAACTAATATACTTTCTATCATCATTCATTCTATGAGCTACACTATAAGCCAGTCACTTAGCTTCAACATTTTGAGGCATATTTAAAAAATATTGCCTAAGAATGTGCAGAAGAGGAATACAAACTACAAGTTCATTGCATATTTTATGGAATACCTATATTTTCATAAAGTACAAGTTTTGATGTATAATAAAACAGGAAAGGTTCAGGTTAGAAAAGTCCCTTTTCATGTTAGCTCACAAGATCTTTGACTTGTGGAAGTTACCCAGCCTCTCTGTGTTTCAATGTTATGGCTTGTAAACCATGTTCTGACTACTACCTTAGAAATGTTAGTAGGAGTTCTCATTCATTTATTCACTCACTCATTCACGAATCCCACCACTCCATAAAGATTTACAGTACTGTTTTCCAAGCACTGTCAGTGACTCAGAATTAGTCAGCAAACATTTCATGTTAGCAAAGACATGTACACAGAATTAATGAACATGTTGACACAGTAAATTATAGTTTTGAAAGTGAACCAGACTTCAGATGTTAGAAAAACAGGACAAAGTAAGGAATATTAAGAAGTGAATGGGTGGAGTGTGTGAGTAGATAGGTGGACCTGTTATGCTCTTTTCCTGCCTCTAAGGGATCAGCTGTTAGAAAATGACCCCCAGATTGGAGATGTTATGATGTGGTAGGGTTGCAGGAGGTGAAACTTCATGGGAGGTTATAAGGTCACTGGAGGCATCCACCTCAGAAGTAATTAATGTAGTTCTTATGAGACTCTCACAAGAGGGCTTTTACAAAAGATAATGAATAGCCCTTCTCCTCTCTCTGGATCTCTGTCCCCTATGTGACTCTATTCTACAAGCTACATAGGCTTCTGCCATTGTGATACATTCTTCTATGAGACCCTCTTCAGAGTCATAATGTTTGTGCCATGCCTTTGAGTTTCCAAACGAGGGCCTGGCCCCTATCCCTGAGCATTTTTGCTCAAGGCTAATGCTATACCACTTATATAACTCCACTTCTGGCTTTGTGATAGTTAATTGGAATTCAGTCTCACAGACTTTTCTGCCTATGCTGGCTTCAAAAAGCAATCTTCAGATTTCAGCCTACTGAGCTGTTAGGATTACCTGTGTGTGTGAGATCCACAAGCTCCCAGCGCTATTTTCTATACACTTTATCCAGTCTTAGGTATTTTGAAAGCTGACTCATTAAAATGTGAGTAGACGAAAATCTTGAAAGATGTCATGTGCAAGACAGGAGTGTTACAGGCAAGAAATCTTCTGGGGTAGAGACCCAACCTTGAGTGTGCCTCGTTGGTCTTAGAACTGCCAAGAAGTCAGTAAAGATGGAATGAAGTTGGGCAAGAGGTAGTAGAAGAGGAAATAGGCACCAAGAGAGGTACCAGGAGGAACTGAGGAAAAGTTATGAAGACTAAAATGGAGTGCATTGCAGGAATCTGGACTCACAATGGAATGAACTGTGTTTGAGATTTCTCATCCAGCCTGCTGCTTGGGATCAAATTACAGAGGAATATCTGGAAAGCTTATCAGGTACCTGGGATAGGCAATGTTAAGGCAGGCTTAGTTGGGAGTGGGTCAATTGTAGAGCCAGAGTTGGCAGACTGGAAGGAAATGGTGAAAAACGAATATACAATGATGATCCCTAAGATTTCTAGACCCACAAGTCCATTTGCCATTACTTGAGAAGAGAAAGTTGTGGCTAGAATAGCTTTGATACCCGATGGACAGTTTGCTCATAAGATTTTGAGATGTCAGTGTTACGTCCACATGTCCTGTAAATGGCTGGACATACAACATGGGAACCTGAAGTATGTGAGAGTAGTCTAGACTAGGTTTGCATTGAGAGCTCTGTGGCATATCATAGGTATTTGCTAATTTTGTTATTTTCATCTGCCATAGATGATTATACAAGGGTTAAATGAAATCCCTGGTGCATAACCAGAAACTTGGCATTTATTTTCTTCTCTTTCCTGTATTTATTTTATATTATTTGTTCTTCTAGTGATTGTATTATAAGGTAGAGTCTTTGTTACCATTCTGTGATAAAAATCATTTTTTCTCACTAGGCACCGGTGGCTCATGCCTATAATCTTAACTAGTTAGGAGGCTGAGATCTGAAGATCCCCATTCAAAGTCAGCCAGGAAAGTCCATGAGACTCCTAATTAACTACAGAAAAGCCAGAAATAACACTGTGGCTCAAAATGGTAGAGCACTAGCTTTAAGCACAAAAGCTGAGGTCCCTGAGTTTAAGCCCCAGGACTAGAATACATATACAAATCAGTTTTTCTTCAAGACATAATAAAAAAAAACATACTTTATATGGTGGCACTTCTTTTTAAAACATAGGAAAAAGAATCACTCAATAAAGTATCAAGAGTACTCAGTAAGTAACAAAATAGCTAGGTAAATTTTGTTTTGAATAGAGTGGAGAGATTTCAAGGAAAGCATGAAGACAGAATAGAAATGAATCCTGAAGTCACCCAACTTCTCTCAAATATCTCTGGATGTTGTTGATACACTGTCTTATTTTTTCACTCTATTTTCTGTGACTTATACATGCACCAGTTATCAATAGCTCTCTGAGACTTTCCTTTCCTTTCCTTTCCTCTTTCCTTACCTTTACCCTTCCCTTTTCCCTTTCCTTCCTTTCCTAACCTTCCTCTTACTTTTCCCCTTCCATTTCTCTTTCCTTCTCTTTTGGGCTGTACTGTGGCCTTGCACTTTCCCTTAGCTTTTTTGCTCGAGGCTGACACGATCAGTTGACTCATACCTCTAATTTTGGCTTGTTGCCGATTAGATATAAGATTCTCTCATGTTTGTTTGCCTGAGCTGGCTTTGAACCATGATCCTCAGATCTCAGCTTCCTGAGTAGCTAGGATTTGAGGCATAAGTCACAGGTACCCAGCTAAACTCTTTGATTTCTTCATTTATAAATGCCTCTTTAATTCAACTAATGTTAAACTGGAAAATGTCTCATCTGCTTTACAGGTAAGTTTTATGATGACTTGACAGAAGAAATAGAATCTCAAGTCGTAGCCAATAGTGCAGTCAGGTTCAGACCTTAGGTGTCCTGACTCTCAGGACTATTTGTCCTACTCAACAGTTCCTCTTAAGTTTGATCATCTAGTATCTCTTTTGTCCTAATTAAAACATTAGTCTTTTGTCTTTTATCTTAAAATTTTACAGAAATTTTTCATTGGAGCCCATAAAATTTGTACTTTTTAAAAGGCAATATAAATCTACCTAGTATCCCATCCCCCCTGAAGCTCTTAAATACACAAAAACCAAATCTGTATTTATCCTTTGACTGCCATGTGTTTGAGGCAAGGTTAATCACTTAATAAAACTAAAGGGGGATGTTTTGCCAAAAGTTTTGCTAAGTGATTCATCATTAGTGAGCAACAAACTTCAAGGTGAGACAGGATCCATGGGTAGGAGACCTAGGTAGCAGCACAGGGGCTTTTGAAAATGTAAACCAGTGTTTGTGAGGTAAGTTCAAGGGTGGGAACACCTGCAGGCCACAGGGGTGTTTGCAGGGGCTGTATCTTCCCTTCACTGGCATAGTGTGAATGATGGTGAATTCCCATGCATAGCCACTTCCTCGGATTTCATTGGTGCAGTGAGATTCAATGGGAGAGCAGGAATACCTGTTCTATGCCTACAACTAAATAAGGAAGCTGGCAGCCACAAAGAGGAGTTCTGAAACCAGAAATGCCTCAAACCTAGCAAGAATACAATGTTATTCTAAGAAGAAAAGACCTTCTACATCCTTTATTCCTTTCATTATACCTGTTTGGATAGACTGTTTTAACCAACCAGATGGGTTGAAAATGATGACATAGGAAGGAAGGAAGGAAGGAAGAAAGGAAGGAAGGAAGGAAGGAAAGAAGGAAGAGAAGGTGGGGGAGGGTGGGGGGAGGGAAGGGAGAAAAAGACATCCATAGCTCTTTCTTATTTCTCTGTCTCTGTCTCTGTCTATCTCTCTCTCTCACACACACATGCACTCACTCTCTCTTACACACACACACACACACACACACACACACACACACACACACACACACACTCCTCCGGACATTCTTAGGTTTGAACTCAGGGTTCCATCCTTGCTACACAGGCATTACGCAGCTTAAGTCATGTCCCTTTCTGCTTCATGTTTTTAGATAGGGTCTCATACTTTTGCCTAAGCAAACTTTGCACAACGATCTTCCTATCTCTCAAGTAGCTGGGAGTATAGGAAGGTGCTAGCATGCCCATTTTCATGCACTTTATTCCTAGTTACCAGTACGCTGTAGGAAGACATGTTGGTTGAATGAGCATCTATTGAGAAGTTAAATAAAAATAGTTTAGTGTGGCATTTTCCAGTCAATATGGCACATATATGCTTAAATTTTGAAATACAAATTGTGAAGCTCTAAGTGATTCTCAAAGCTAGTTAGGTAATCTGTGTGTGTGTGTGTGTGTGTGTGTGTGTGTACGCGCGTGTGCGCATGTGCGTGTGCACACGAACTGGTCTTCGGGCTTGAACTCAGGACCTGGGTATTGTCCCCATGCAATTTTGCTCAAGACTTAGTGCTTCACTACTTGAGCCACAGCTCTACTTCTGGCTTTTTGGTGATTGACTTTCATTTGGTGTGAGTCATCAGCATTTAACTTAGGGATTCTCATATGTGTGCTGCACAACATACAGCCAAATTGTAAAAATCATGCTAATAATGTGTACTTTTGGTTTTATTTTTGTCAAGATTAACTAGTAATAAAAGGCACTAACACATGTCAAGAGTCAAGGATGGTGGAAGAAAAGACATTTTTTGGGTCACGTATGGTGGTCCATGCCTGAAATCCCAGCTATTCATGAGATAGAGACTGGAGGACAATGGTTCAAGACCATTCAGAGGAAAAAGCAGAAAGCCAGGCACCTGTGGCTCACATTTGTAATCCTAGCTCCTCAGGTGGCTGAGATCTGAGAATTGCAGTTCAAAGCCAGTTCAGGCAGGAAAGTCCACGAGACTCATATCTCCAAATAACCACCAGAAAACCAGAACTGGCACTTTGACTCAAGTGGTAGAGTGCTCACCTTCAGCTGAAGAGCTCAAGACAGCACCCAGGCCCAGAGTTCAATCCCCATGACTGACAAAAAAAAAGTTAGCAGAGCTCCATCTCAACAAATAAGTTGGGCGTGGGTGCATCCTATCTGTAATTGTAGCTACAGAGAGGGTATAGGTAGGAACATTATGATTCAGGACTGATTCCAGGAAGACACAGGAGACTCTATCTTAAAAATATATGAAGTAAAAAGACTGTAGGCCTTGGCTATGTATTAGGGTACTTGTCTAGCAAGTGCAAGGCCTTAAGTTCAAACACTAGTCCCATCAGAAAGAAAAAAGAAGTTTCACATTGTAGTACTTTTAATGACCCTTTGTTCCTATTTTCTGATCAAAGTGTATGAAAATACCTCTTCATTTTACCCTTGATGCTGCAAATTATGTAGCCATGAACTTTCACACTGTGGTAATGGACTGATACAGATTCGAGCAAGTGTCTCAAGCATTATTAACTCAGGTTTTATCTCTAAGATTTGGGTAAATGAACCATTGAGTTAAAAAATTTAGCATGACAGCAAAGTTAATTAGTGTAATTCTCTCATGTGTTTTCTCTGTCTCCCAAGTAACTCCTTGGGTGTCTGACCAGAGCTCTTAATTTAAGTCAAGCCCCACTCTCACAAGTGCCCTGGTTTTTAATTCAATTTAATTTAGAATGTAATTTAATTTTAGTCCTCCTTTTGAAATTCTACTATCCTTAAGGTCACTTAGAGAACAGAGGAAATTCATTGATGAAAGAAATTTATTGCAAAGTATTTAGAGTGGAGACATTTGACCCTCTTAAGTGATATTAATTCCTATTATGAAAAGGTGTATGTCTAAACTCACTAAATAACATATATTCAGTATGTGCAGTTTTCTCTACATTAAATATATATCAATAAAGCTTTAATGCACCCAAGTTAAACCTAAATGACCTTAATGTATAAGAAGTCTTTATTTTTTAAGGGAGAAATTTGCTTTGCATTACTCGGCTAAGCAGACTATTCTGACCATTCTGCCCCTATTTATTTGAAAGAACACCCATATCTGAACAAGTATATATCTTTTTATCCTTTTGGAAAGATTATAAGCATCATTACCAGGTCTAGTGACAATTTTATCTTTTTTTTTAAAGAAATGGAGTACTATGTGCTCAAACATCACCAAAAATTTCCAGTAAATTGCATCTCCCAGTTGTGCAATATATACTTGTATTTCCTGGTTTTTTAAAGCTCATCAAAAAGAAATAACCTCTAAAAGGTGTACTGCTTGCTGGAATAAAGTAGCCTCATTTCATTGTTCTTATATTCTTCACCTGTATTTCCATTCTGACCTCGTATTCTCACTGTGTGTGTGGAGCTTGAGGACTTTGGCTGTAGTATTCTCTGTGTTGAAATGCTCAGGTTCTGACTCTCCTGTCGACCTCTCCTCTGAAAACAAGATTAACTGGTGTTCCAGAGGAACCATGTGTGTGCAGTGACTCATTGCCTGTCACCCTGGTCATCTTGTTATAAAGTGATGGAAATTTATTTACAACGCGCAGAGCACTATTTAGTGAAGCATTTTTAATCTGGTGCACACCTCAAGTTCTTTCCTACAAGGACAGATTTCTTGGTCACATGGAAGGTTCATCCCCCAACCAAAGACATCATGGAGACCGTGGTAGTTATCCTTAGTGATTATAGTAAGGGCTCAATGACTTGCTTTGCCAGATATTTGTTTCCTAAAATTTCAAAGGGCTTACCATGATTATATAGAGTTTTCTCAACTAAACACTAAAAGAATTTCACTAGATTCATGATGTGTGAGACCCAACTGCCAAGTTCCCTGACCCATCTCTTCATTCATAGGGCTGAGTACTCTCCACTATCTCATTTTGTCCCTCTGTATGAGCTTAACAGGCATAGGAATGAGTATGTTTATTGAGTGCTTACTTTGGGTTAGATGTTGCTCTAATCTTATTATATGGATTGTTGCATTGAAAATCCATAATTCCCTTCTGATATAGGAGCTAAAATGATGACCATTTTGCAGAAGGGAGAACAGTGATGGAGAGATAGTAAGATACTGACTTATTAGAGTTGGAAAGTTGAGGCTTCTTTACACAGAATGAGGTAAGCTTGCCTCAGTGCCATCTTTCAGTGCTTACACCAAACTAGATAATACAAATTTATTTTCCATGAATTCATTTATATCAACCTAGCTATCAAGTTTTCAAAGATTACTACATCCCAGAAGCTTTAAATAACTCACTTTATTTACATGGTTTTTACATCATCTCACTTTACCGGAGGTACTAAGAGATTATGTCTTGGAGAAGATTACTTGGACTAAGTCTCATAAAAAATTGTAGAGCCAAGAATTATTCTAATAGCTCTCTTTATCACAACATCACATTTCATTCTTCTGTATCAGATTAAGCGTTCCTTATTCTTAAAAATCAATTTTTCATGCCAAAGTATAAAAGATCCTTATTAATTTCTGAATCAAATTGGTGAGCAGCTCAATGATCAGAGCCAAATTTTTAGTTGCCAAAGGGAACCAAGTCTTAGTTTCAATCCTGTCTATGCCAATTGGCAAGGGTGGTCCCATGACCACAAACTTTAACTGCTCCCAGAAACCTAGTCCCTATTGCTTGTCTTCAGTTATTCATGAGTCAAGCATTTTAAAATATTGGCTAGAATTCATCATTTGTTAATCTAATCTCTTCATTTTATAGACCACTGATAAGAAAGGTACAGAAGGGTTAAATGGCATATGTAGTGAATTAATACACTCCCACAACAAATTCATAGCAGAGCCGACAAACATTGGGATTTCCTGACATCTGGGTCTTGAACACCTACAACAAAAGTCACCTCTGCAGTTATGATTTCACAGTGAGTAAAGAAATGCATTCTTTCACGTGGACAGTGTTAAATGTGGCAGTTCTGTGCCAGACTCTGTTCTGGTCGCTGGAAAGATGGTAGAAGACTAAGAAGGAAGTTCACATCATCTCTGCCACTGTCATGATAAAATGCAATGAATTTTGAAGTTATAAAATGTTATATACATTTAAGGTTTCTGAAAATGAATTTCCAGTTTTAAAAGTGACTGTTTAAGAAGCAAAATTTGAAATGGATAATCTAAAGCTTTAATGTCTGAGACAGAAGAACTCAGTATTGTGTGTGAAGGCTAATTTTGATGTCAACTTGATTGGGTTAAGGATTCTCTAGACACTAGTAAGTTAATGTTTCTGAATGAGGCTGTGAGTCAGTGGATTGAGTAGGGGATTCATGTGGGTGGGCATCCTTCAATCAACAGAGGGGCTGATGGACAAAAAAGGAACGTGTACTCTCCTGAGGCTTCTATGTGTGCTCTCTTCCCCTACCCTGGGACTCTAGAAGTCCAGGCTTTCTGACCTTTGGTATTTAGAACTTATATTAGGAGCCACCAGGGTTTTTAGTCCTTCTGTCTAATATTCAGAGTTTTTAAGTTTTAAAGGCTTTGAATGTGGACTGAGCAACACTATCAACGTAAGGCATAAAGCCTTCTCTCTCTCTCTCTTTCTCTCCCCACTTTTTATCCCCCTCTCCAGCTAGATAGATGAATTATACATAGATGATAGATGAAAAAAGATAGATGAAAAATATCAGATAGGAAAATAGATACAATGTTAGATAGGTAGACAATAAATATAGAAGACATGTAGATAGATATGTAGATAGATAGATAGATAATATATTAGTCTGCCTACATTATTGTACACACAAAACTAAATCTTAGTCATTACACTGAGAACAATTATGGAGATCAATAAACTGAGATCCAAGTGGAGAAATGGTGTAGATAAGGACCCCACCTTCAGGGATTTTAAGGGTTAACTATATATCATGTAAATTTCAGCAGTGTTTCTCTTAAAATTAAACTTCTTTAGAAAAATTGAGTAATATTTTAGCATTATCTTTTACTCAGTGACGTTAAAAAATCACTCTCTAGAGATGCTCTAACTAAAGTTATAACTAAAGTTAATAATCAGAAATCCCCAAACTCAAGTTTTCTGAAATCACTCTATCCAACTCTTTTTACATGTATACTTTATTTTATATAATCATGTAAATATAAATTTGCCTCCAAATACATATGCAAACCTCTTCCTCAATATTATTAAAACGAAGTGAAACAATTGAGCTCTTGGTCACAAAAGCAAGTTACAATTTCTGAATAAAAATAACCACCCCAAAGCTGCTTAATAATAACCACAAAGTAATGTGGTTTAAACTTAGCTTATTCTTTAATTATAATATCTTGAAATGCCAATACACACCATTATCTGCAATGTTTATTTTAGGCTAATCACAAAGTGTGCTTCATTGTCTTCCAAACTGCTAAATAATAGTTTGAGATTTCCAGCTGGTGAATGTGTCAAGCAGGTATGGCTGCTTATCAGATTCACTGAAGATGCCACTGAAGGACAGGAGTTGGATGTCTTAATGATCCTTCCTCAATTGAAAATCAAAATATTGAATTAAGTTTTACAACAAACCTGGAATAAATAATGATATCAATTCATGATCATCCATCATTGCTCCTAACTTTGTCTGAGTGCTGAAATGCCAAAAGTGAATGTTCACCAGGCAATGGTGGCTCACTCCTATAATCCTAGATCTGAGCATCAAGGTTCAAAGCCAGCCTGTATGGAATGTCAGTGAGACTTATATCTCCAATTAATCACCAAATAAACCTGGAAGTAAAGCTGTGGCTCAAATGCTAGTCCTGAACAAATAAAACTCAGGGTCAGTCAAGGCCCTGGGTTCAAGCCCTAGTATTGATACCAAAAATTAAAAAAAAAGTGAATCTTCTTTGAAGTATATTAAAATCTACAATGAATCCCTTACTGCATCTTAAGGGGCAAATATACACATCATCACATGTAAATATAACAAGTGTGAGCTGGAAATGGTGATGAACACTTGTGATTCTAGTGCTTGGAAGACTGAGATAGGAGAATCACACGTTTAAGACCAGACCTGGTTCCCCAAACCTCATCTCAAAACAAACAAACAAACAAAACTGAAACAAGGGATGAAAGTCCAAAAGATGAGCAGTTGAAGTCTCTTATGTTATTGGTACTCAGTATGATTGTATGGTTTCTCACCATATCTTTAGAAGGCCCAGTGGGGGAAAGCTATTTCAGGCCCAGTAAATCCACAAGAAAGCATAAAGTAAACTGCAGAGTGCCCACATTACGACGTTTGTTGTAACTTGTTTGCCTTCATTCCCTCCTGGGTCACAGCTGGCAAAAAAATCAGGAGGAATAAGTAGCACTAGTGTCATCTCAAGGAAACATCTGCTCCGACAGTGCACAGTGTTCTAGCAGATGTTCTGATTTGGTGAGCTGGGCCATCGCAGAGGCAAAACCGAAGAACACTTTCTTCCTTTTGCCTCCCTCACAGGTGGAAGGTTAAGGGTCATCTCTAGCAACTGTACAGGAGGTTCCCTTTGTCTTCTCCACTTTGCCGGGTCTGTTTACATACCCTTTTTCCTATGTTTTTGTCAGCTACTGCTCTTTGAATTTTCCTCTAGTAAAACTCTAATTTATAACAAGAAGCGACCCAGCTCAAGAAGCTTCTTGGTTCCTGAATCCCGTAGAGGTTCCCCAACACTGAGGGACATGAGAAGATGTGCCAGCAAGCTGCACTCAAACTACTCCCACAGCACCAGCCATAAAAGAACCCAGAGGACCAAATTACCCTGGTACAGGCACTGGGGACTAAAATGAAGCTGAAGCCAGGCCCATGTCTGCTGGCCAGGATCTGCTTATAAATCTAATCAGGGTGGCTGGCTGCAAAAATAAAAGAAGTTGGTAGGAGCAAAGGTCCCTACTTCAATAAAGGCCCCAAATGCAATTAACCATCCCCTCCACCACATACAACACAAAACATGAAAATAATAATTTGAACAAGGAAGAACAATCAACTGACTCCAAGAATCGGATGAGTCCAATGATGAAGGTTTTAAACCACTAGCATTATACTGGTTGAAAAATCCATTACAAGTTCTCTTGGAATGAATTACAAGTAGAAATTTCAGCAAAGAAATAGAAGTTATAGTTCACACTTGTAATCCAAGTTGTTCAGCTAGGGACCCAAGAGTATTTTGTTTTGTTTTGTTTTGGTTTTCCCTTTGGGAAATTTTTTCAAATTAAAAATTGTAAATGTTATTATCTTTAAGTAGTTGTACAAAGGGGCTTCAATTCAACATGCCAGTTTCGAGTACAATGCATTCTGATCAATGTCACACCTTTCACCATTCTCTCCCATTTCTCCCAACCCCACCCATACACTCAATTTTCCTATTTCCATTTTCACATATGTACATTGAATATTATGGCTGCATTCTCGCACCATATGTGCCAACTTCTGTGCTTGCACCTTTACTACATGGCTTTTATTTTATTTTTGTTTTGCCAGTCCTGGAGCTTGAACTCAGGGCCTGGGCCACTGTCCTTGAGCCTCTCTGTGCTCAAAGCTAGCTCTGTGCCACTGTGGCTCAAATGGCCACAGTGCTACTTCCGGCTTTTTCTGTTTATGTGGTACTAAGGAATCGAACCCAGGGCTGCATGCATGCTGGGCAAGCACACTACCACAAAGCCACATTCCCAGCCTGGCTTTTTTTCTTAATAAATTGAAATTTTAAGGCTTAAATATGTGTGAACAAGGATATAGATGCTCCTACATATAAGTAGATCCTGCACCATCACAGATTGGACATAGGAATTTTTCCTATGTCAAAGTTCCCTTTATTTACCTTTCTCTATTTAGAATGAAAAAAATCTTAATCTTACCTTTTATTCAGGAATCGAATATATGTATCTATTTTTGTATCTATTTCTCTAGTTGGAAAAGTCATATCTAAAGAATTCTTTGAGTTAATGTCAGATTGTATTCTCTGCAACCCAAATGCATACGATTTCCTTAACTGTCAAAGGTAGAGAGTATTTTTAGGATGAAAATTACTAAGATGTAAAACTCATTTTCAATAATTGAGAATAAATACTTCCAGGAAGCTATTCAGTTATTTTCTAAAATAAATTTTTATTATAGAAATGTGACATTTGCTCATAAAAGTAGCTTTCAACTAATGTTCTTCATTCCTGAAGATTCAAATGCACCAGAATAAATAATGATCAAATGTGATCATTATGTACCTCTAAGTAATAAAGTCTTGATTCCCCAAGATTAAGCCAATTTACTTATATTCTTTTCACAAGTCTACTTCTGAGTGCTTATTTGGAAAAGCTACAAACAGACATCTTGTCCTGTTTAAACAGATTAACAATCAGGGTACAGGATTTCTGGGATCTTATTTTCCAAAGGTTATTTTGCTGGCACTTGAGGTAAAAGGATCAAGATTAGAGACAGTCATTATGATAATGACAACAATAATGTTCATTTCCAAGGAGTTCAAATTTTGATTTGTCAGGTACTGAAATACTCAATTAACACAAAGACAGCTCCTTACCAGGTAGATCCAGTGGTAGAGAACTTTGACTCCCCACACAACTATACTGATGTTACCTTTCAAGTTCGGGGGAGCACAGAGCTACCTTTATGGAAAAGGAACTCAAATAGCGGCTATTTCATTAATTCTGACAGTTATCACTGAAGGTGATGATGTGGACACCTCTAATTTGAAATAATTTCTCTCTTTAGGATAAATGCATAAATACCAACATTTATCCCGTTCTGTTCCTCTGAATCTTATGATTTAGGAGTCACATGCCTTGCACAGGAGGCACGTTACTAAATGTGTCACTGTGTAGTGTTCTGGCATGGTCTGGTATTTATGCACATTTCCTATACGTGCCCCTTGGATTCTTAACATTTTTCTAAGGAGAAAAATAGTGGGATTCCGTTATATCTAATTTCAGTTCTTTCAAAGCTGATCAACATTATTGAGCCTACCCTTCAAATTAAAATAAAATAGCATGATTCAACATAGAAAAATGTCAACTGTTGAACAGACGGGCGCTGAAATAACCAATCGCAGTTTGGCAAGCACCCAAGGTATCCCCCATAGCAACGGAGCTGATGGCGTAGCAACTGCAGCTGCTTCGCCACTGAAAAAAAACAGCAGACATATTCTGGGAAGAAAAGCATAATCCATGTTCAAGTCACCTATGACATTTTTCCTTAACAAAAGAAGCTATGAGTATGAATGTATTAAATGACACATTTAAGCCGGGCGCTGGTGGCTCACGCCTGTAATCCTACCTACTCAGGAGGCTGAGATCTGAGGATCGCAGTTCAAAGCCAGCCCGGGCAGGAGAGACCGTGAGACTCCTATCTCCAATAAACCACCAGAAAACCAGAAGTGGCGCTGTAGCTCAAGTGGTAGAGCGCTCGCCTTGAGCTAAAGAGCTGAGGGACAGTGTCCAGGCCCAGAGTTCAAGCCCCACAACCGACAAAAAATAAATAAATAAATAAACGACACATTTAACACAGCTGTAAACTGTCTAGTACTAGCTGAAAGTGACTTGGATCACAGTACTCAAGACCAAGTGCTTTAAAACTAAAACTTAAGTCTGCCGTTCTTATCTAGACTGATGTGTTTTGATGCACTGGTAGAGAGTAACCTATGACTTAATTTTATTTTGCTAAGATAATAGGGTTTTCTACAGGCTTGTGAAAGGATTATTTGAAAGAAAACTTTCCCTGAAATTATAAATTCATTTCATTTGATGCAGTGATTCTGCAACATTGATGATGGGTTACTAGCACCAGTCCCCAGATGCAAGACTCCTCCTTATTCTCATCCTCAATATGTTTTATCCTTGTCCCTCCACCATACAGCCATGCCTCCTAGAAGGAGCTTCTTGTCCTTAGAATTCCATTTCTAGGTCTAGGGACTGAACCTTGTCCTGAGCTGCTCTGGACCCTGGCTAACTTCTCCAGTCCTTTTATTGAGGTTGGAAGCTTGAACTACCTGACTTTGCTTTCTCAATACAGGTTCTTATTATTTCTAAATGAAAACTCCCAAATTGCAGCCTCCTGTGTTCTGGTCCTTTGTCTTTAGATGTTTGCTATGGGCTTTCTTCCGTAATTGTTATGTAGCGCCTTTACACATTTAAACTAAATTCATTTCTATTATAAACTTAAGACCATTCATGAAAGTTATGGGTGAAAACTGACTCATGGTCCATTCTTAAGGGATCAATACATTCATGTTGCCTAAGTTCAAAGCTTCAGAGCTAACTGCTAATTACTGCTAAATAAAGCTTAGTAGTGGCCATTGGTTTGTAGTGAACTCCTGCTTTAAGACTAACTGGTCATATACTAGTTATTGCAAATAAGGGAATCCATGGGACCTATATTTCATTGGGCCTGGTTTACTTTACTTAATATAATTTTTCCAACTCTTTCCATTTCCTAACAAATGGGGTAATGGCATTCTTTCTAATGAAGGCATAGAATTCCATTACTAAGTATATGTCTGACACAAGCAAAAAAGGTCAGATAAATTGATGTTAGGTGAAATGAACCCCAAGATAAGTATTCAAATGTTTTTTTCTTTCTTGGGATTGTTTCTAACATATTTGTAAGATGATTTCTTTGTTGCTTTGTATGTCCCTCTCCCACAGTATAACCCCTGCTTTCATTGTATTTGATGTTGGTATAATTTGTAGAGGGGAAGGGAAAAAGCAAATTGTTTAAATAGGGATACAGGTGGACCCATTGCAACAGTGAAATGTATAAGTTGTTATGTCGAAAAACAAACTTTACAACTTTGGCTGGGGGTAGGGGGTGGGATGTGTGTAGGGGTGGGGGGGTGAGAGAGTGGGTGGGAGATGGGAAGGGATGGGAAGGAGAAACAAAGGAGGAGGCAAGAATGCTTGATAAGAAATGTACTCATTACCTTGCCCATGTAATTGTAACCCCTCTGTACGGTATTTTCACAATAAAAAAAATGACTATTCAAAAAAAAAAAGACTAACTGGTCAAACCAAAAATACTCATTTGTGCTAAAACTTCAGACCTCCAACTCAAACTAAGGTGTTTACCTCCCAGAAATTAGGAGAATGAGAGAAAATTGTACAACCCCAGTAGATCAAATGTTTAGCTGACTCAAGGAAGACTGCAACAGAGTAGAGCTGAACTAAAGCCTAGGTCTTAGAGAATTACTTCCTTGTAACTTTCCATTTAGTAGATGAGGAAGAAGGAGAGTGAAGACCAGTAAAAGCAAGAGTATAGAAAGTCAAGTGAAACTGATACAACTTTGATACAGGTAGTTCCTCTGTGGATGAGTGTTAAAACTTGATCTCTATCATAAAGCATAAAATATTTACAGGTTAAGAGAGCTTGGTTAAAGTAGCTCTTTTGTTTTTGCTTTTATGACTAGTCAAGTAGGAGGACAACAAAACTAAGACTAAAATTCAACTCTGTACTTTAAACTTAGATAAAGAAATTTTATTTATTGGATAAACCTGTTATTTGTTTTAACCTTCAAGGCTGAAGGGGATTATGGAACATAAAAATCACCAATAAGTAGACATTGTCTGAAAGTGTAATGTAATGTGTTCTGCTCAAGTGACACAAACAGCTGTCAAAATTACAGCCTTCACAATGCTACCTGACAGAGATGATCACTATTCAATAAAGTATGTAGAGCTACCTTCTGCTTAGCTTAGCTTCCTAATTTAAAGTTATTTCCTTTTTAAATGAAAAGAGTTCTCACTTCTGAGATTTTTAAAATTAAATTAATTCTCACTAAATACTAGGTATTTTGACATTTATACTGATGATAGCAAGTGCTTTCTGGTTCTATTTGAGATGGGGAAACTGAGGTTTAAGATAGTTTGTTCAAGATCTCACTGCTGGGATGACAAGTATATTAGTCTAGACTCTGGCATGTACACTCTGACAACTGCCATTGTGACTTTGATGGCTTACTAATTTTATCTTTAATAAAAGGTAAAAGAAAGCTTTCTCTGCCTTCTTAAACATGACACTTAGAATGAAAACACTAGTTTCTAAAACCTTTATCAGTAACTTCATCTATCATGTATCTATCCATTCATTAATTTTACTTATTTTTCTTTTACTATCTTTATTTCCTTACCAATGGCAAAACCCTAAAGAAAGCCTTTCTTTTCTCCATTGAAAACAAACTTATTGGATATCATATATGTTCAAACATAATGCTTAGTAAACAAAAAAGGAAAAAAGAAAAATAATCTTCAGAAGACTTTTTGACCTTAAAGATTTAAAATCCTGGCTGGGCAGAGTGGTTCATGCCTGTAACTCTGGAATTCAGGAGCCCATGTCAGGAGGATAGCAAGTTTGAGCCCAGACTGCACTATATAGCAAGACTCTGTCATAAAAAATGTTGAAAATTTCATCAGTAATAAGTTACATACTTATTTTATAGTAATTCTATAATTAATATATCAGGTTATATAATGTATCAGAAAATTGGTATTTTATCTTGGACCAAGTACAAATAAATGGCCCAGTGGTCAGGGATGGGAGAAAACAATTCTAGTTCGATTGTTATTAGGAAATTTGTACACAGAGAAAATGATTAAAGGATAGAGAGATTTTAGGTGAGTAGAGCCTGAGAAGACATGCTCACCCAGGATCACTATGAGTAGTCCAAGAAATAGACACAGCTGTGTAGCAGCTATTTATCCTTCTATGGGAGAGACTGTGACTAATGAATGGTAAATAGAAATGCACCAATTCTGAAGGAAGACATTGCTGTGATTTTGGATTCTAACTGAGTTCCTTGAAGAAGGTACTTTAATTTTCTGGTCTTCAGTGTCCATATTTACCATTTGAGTAAATAAGAGCAATTTTGCAAAGCTATGTTGAAGGTGAAGGAGGGTCAACTATATAGCTGTATGTACATGTTAAGTATGTTTCCCATTCTGTTCTGTGGACTTTGTACATCACTGGGCAGAAATGGGAATCTCCAAACAGTGGGGCAACCTAAGTCTTCTATATGCTGTTCTACTCTCAACAATCATTGGGTACTCTTTCTACTATGACCTAAATGCTTAATAACACAACTCTAATAGTGTAGTTGAAAGTTATTGTTTGGTTTCCGACTGAGTAAACAACAAATTAGAAGGGTATTTTTTTCTTTATATATATATATATATATTTATTTATTGTAAAGATACTGTACAGAGGGATTACAGTTACATGAGCAAGGTAAGGAGTCCATTTCTAATGAGCATTGTTATACCTTCCTTTGGTTTTCCACTACCATCCCTTCCTTCTTTTTTTTCATCCCTTCCTTCGACTATCCCCCCTCCTTCTCCCCCTGTCCCCCCAAGTTGTAAAGTTCATTTTCAACATTCTATCTTGTACATATCATTATTACAATGGGTGATCCCGAATCCTTATTTCAGCACTTTGTTATTTCCCTTCCCCACCCCAAATTAGAAAAATATATATACAAGATGCAGGACACCGGAATCAAATACAGTGACAAAAAGGATTGTACCATGGGAGAAGAACAAACAAAGAAACAAAAAAAATACACAGTACATTAAAAAGAATACCAACAAATATAAAACCTCTTGTTCTCCTATCTTGAGGTTCATTTCATTTATCATCAGGTTATATGATCATATGTACATAGCTTTTGAACCTCTTCTGCTTGTCCTAGACATATACAAATTATTGCAAATAAGGGAAACCATGGGATCTATGTTTCTTTGGGCCTGGCTTACTTCACTTACTATAATTTTTTCCAAGTTTTTCCATTTCCTAACAAATGGGGCCATGTCATTCTTTCTGATGGAGGCATAGCATTCCATTGTGTGTGTGTGTGTGTGTGTGTGTGTGTGTGTGTGTACCATTTTCTTGATACATTCATCTACTCATGGGCATCTGGGTTGGTTTCATATCTTAGCTATGGTGATGCTGTGATAAACATAGTTGTGCTGATAGCTTTAGTATGGCCTTGCTTGTGATCATTTGGGTAAATGGACAAAAAGTGGGATTGATGGGTCATAGGGGAGCTCTATGTGGAATCTTTTGAGGAACCTCCATACTGCTTTCCAAAGTGGTTGAACAAGTTTACACTCCCACCAACAATGCAGTAGGGCTCCCTTCTGTCCACATCCTCTCAAGCATCTGTTGTTATTAGAGTTCTTGATTATAGCCATTCTAATTGGGGTGAGGTGGAATCTCACTGTTGTTTTGATTTGCATTTCTTTTGTGTCTAGAGAAGTTGAGCATTTCTTCATGTGTCTACTGGCAATTCTTATTTCCTCTTCAGAGAAATTTCTCTTTAAGTCTTTAGCCCACTTACTAATGGGGTGGTTGTTTCTTTGAGGATTTGTTGTTGGGGGATTTAATATTTTGAATTCCAGATATATTTTAGATATGAGAGCCTTGTCCATTATATGGCTATTGAAGATCTTCTCCCAATCTGTGGGCTTTCTATTGATCTTGTTAATTATGTCCTTTGCCATGCAGAGCTCTGCAGTTTTATGCAATCCCATTTGTCCAACCTTAGAAAAGTGTTCTTTTGGAATTTCCCCTGCCCCCCAGCACTTTATTTATGTTGCTGTGCAGGTGCTTTATTGCTAAGCCCTGTTTCTAACCCCTTTTATGTTCTAGCTCTAGTTCTCACTTCCTGCTAAGGCATGTGCATAGGCCACTGTTACCCTATTTTAGTATTTCTGTTTTATCTGGGCTGACAGGCATACATTACTACACCAAAATTATTTTATTCATTTGGAATGTCAAATTTTCTGCTCATGCTGGCCAGCAACTATGATGCTCCCAGTCTCAGTCTTCCAAGTAGCTAAGATCATGAGCATGAACCACTAGCACCCAATTTCCCTAGCATTCCTAAGAATCATTTTTGGTGCCAGCAATACTGATCTGTTCAGAGGTTGTCCAAAACAGACTATACTGGATTTCCTGGAACTTTACTACTTTTAGCACTGAAAGTGCTAAGTCTAAGAAACTGCTCTACGAACAGCAGTTAGTGATCCCACACCAAGCATGTTTAACTTTAAAGTTTTTGCATGTTTAACTTTACCCCTGTGCTGCTGTATCATGAAGTACACACCTGCAAAGCTTAATTCAATCCTAATACTTATACTGAGAAGCATATTGTACTTATAAGAGAACTTTCACCAGGTTTGGTAAACCCCCATGTCCTGAATCAACTTGTTTGCAAATAAATATTAAACACCACAAAGTTGCAAGAGTAGCAGAAAGACCACAAATTTATCCTTTACCAAGATTCAGTGAGTGTTACTACTACTGCTTCCCTTAAGCATTTGTTTTTCCTTATAAATATGTTTTTTATATGCTGAAAGTTTTAAAATCTCTAGGACAGTGTACAGATATGTTCAGAAGTGGGAACAATCATTTCTATTCCAGAAAAGGCATTGGAAGCTGAGCTACTGAGGAGTAACAGTGTTTTTTAGAAGATGACAATTACAAGATTGTGTTATAAATGCTGGGAAGAACATTCTGGACACACAGACAAATCTGGACACTAAAGACTTCAACTAATGGGCAGAAGACACTGATAGGTTTTAGTAAAAATGAAACAGTATTCTGAGGCACGTAAGAGCACTGCACAATACCATTACTATTTGACCTTATGTAATATGATTGATCTCTAAGACCTTCAGTTATTACTTTTTTTCTTAAACCTAAGACACCTTTTCTCACCATAGTTATTAACTGGAATGATAAAATTAAGAACAACATGAGGAATTCCATCTCTATTTTATATGACAGACTCATTTCTTGGCATAGTTACCCTGGATAAGTGAGTTAGTTGCATGTGAAAACATGCTTTAATCCTGAAACATTAGGATTCTGCTTTTAATTATCATTGAAATGTCACCAGAGATGCTTTTAAACAGTGTGCTTCTTTTTTCCTGAGATACAAACTAACAAACTGGATCCAACTGCTACAGGGAAAATTTTTTAATTTCACAGTTGGTTGGAATATATACTGGGGTAGCCTTGAGGAGAAAATGAAGCAATGGTCACTGACTACAGGAGAGCCCACGTCCATAAAGTAGAAGCAGCGCTTCCACCTCTCTTTGTTATTCATGGTAAATCCTAGAGCTCCTTCATCTAACCCTCTTGTAGCAATTCCGGGACTCTTTTTGCAATAGCTTCTTGATTTTCTGAACAAAAAATAAATAATTTAAAAAAATAATTTACTTCATTGGTCCCTTGTTAAAATCTATTTGGGTTCTTTTTACCTTTTTACTGGTATTTTTTTCTTTCACTTCTCATACGGGCCATATTCATGCATTCTTCTAATAAACAAACATCTGCAGCCTTCACATTGCTTAGATAAAGTTCTAGTTAGTTCACAGAATGAAAATTAGGGCAGTTCTTATTGAGAAAATAGTGGAGTACTACTAATTAATACAAGAGCTGTTTGTATCCATCAGAAGACAACACCAATAGCAATGTGTCCATATCCATCTATGGTGTAGGGACTTTTAGAGCCACGTGCTCACATGTGTCAAGGAATGAGATGCTGAGCTATATGGTACCAAACTGGGCGACTAAGTCCATCTTTTTGTAAAGCAGGGACCAGTGAAGACTTGTTGATGGCTTGAAGTTGGCCATGGAAAGAGTGCTCAGTTGATAGAAATTGGTATGAGTCTTCTTCTGTAAGCTAGTGGAACACGAGATTAAAAGAACTCAAAGTATGCTCCTGGGGATAAGGATGGGTTGGGCCTCAGGCAGTATAGAAGTGGTAGGTACAGGACAGCTCTCTGATTTCCCTGTTTGCCTAAATGAAGGGAATAGCTTGACAAAGGCAGGTTATATTCTTTTTTTTAATTTTTATTTTTTGTGAACATACTGTACAGAGGGGTTACAATTACATGGGCAAGATAATGAGTACATTTCTTATCAAGCATTGCA